>NW_010422903.1:27602-30615 GCF_000710305.1 Buceros rhinoceros silvestris
GTATGTGTGATTTGGGATGGAGGTATAAAAGCAAACAGGAAGCTATTGTAGTGATGACTACCCAGGGGGAAAGCTGCATACAAGCATCTCTGAGGTTACTGAAAGCCGAGAAAACCTCTGGCAGCTCTTGCTGTGCTTTACTTGTGCGTGTTGTTTGTACAAGCAGAGCCAGCGTCAAAGAAAGCGTCTGGAACACCACTACAGTCCGGGGCTTCCTTTTACCTTCTCCAGCTAGCATGCATGCCCACGGCTTACAGTTCTACGTTACATCCTTACCCAAGAAAGATGAATCTAAATACAAAACCCACCACCAATGCTCTGCAAAATGTTTAAGCAGACATACCACAAAAACAATGACAATACTAAATAAATCCTCCCTCCATCACACTGATGGAGTTTGGGATCAGAGTATTTGCAGATGACCCCATTCAATTAAACACAGGGAAACAAAGTACATGCAAAATTAGCATAAAATTTAGCATAATTTCAAATGCTTGCTTACAAATGATGCAAATTAAGTCTTTCTTTGGGTACAGTTTGCCTCCCAGAAGACATACCATTTTCTTCAGAGCGCCTCTTGGATAATGTTATGATGGAAAGCTCCAGGGGTGCCTGCTCCAAAGACTGGACTCTACCAAGCACACACAATAAATCACTGGAAACACCACCATCCCTTCAGTCCTTGGAAGCAGTTACCACTGAACTGCGCCTCTGCACAGCATTATTCTGTCACTGTCTTGACAGAGGCTGTAGCCAACTGAAAAACCACTGCTTGTCTCCTATTCCTCGCTTTTAATTCTTGACTTACACTTTAAAAGCTTGCACCATTTTATACCTCCAAGTCGAACCTGAAAGCAAAGATGGCTAATGAAAATGACAGGCAATGTAATTACTGCTTTATTGGTACGGATGCCAAGACTGCTGCCTGCTAAACGTGAATGCCTCCACTGGGTGGCTAACACGAACTAGCACAATCCTTTCCCACTTTGAAAGGGAGAAATGATGGAATGGGAAAGGGAATGCGATTTTTTCCTACAGTGACACACAGATAGCTGTATGAAACATACTGCGTACGCAGAGCAATCACAATTACATTAACTTTTATTTCAGAGATAGCCCCTCCAGTGAGATGTTTTCAATGACAAACCAATCATGTGAGACTCACACTGAGTCAAATGTTCCTTGACTAAACCTCAGCAAACTGTTCACTGCTTTGAGCAATGCAAACTTACCTAGGAATTCCCCTTTGCAATAGCAATTAGAACATATTTTTCTTCTAAGCTGCAAAAGCAATTTTTGTGCCTTTTTCCAGAAAGAACCAGATCTGATTCCTCAAAAGTCCAATGATTTAAAATACAGAATGACACCAGAAAGCAACAAACATAGCCATACACTATAGAACAGGCCACTCCAAACAAGATTATTTAGCTGGTAGCACAAAATACATGTAGCTTCATTTTTCAAAGTACAGTTCTCCTTAGTACTTTACATATAACCAAAACTCTGGTCATACACCATATGGAAATACTCAATTGTTGTCCTAGTCAGCCTGGGCTCCCCTCGCCTTCCAAGCGAACCCATGTTGCCTTGCATCCTATGGAATTTGACTGGACAGAGTGCACCTCAATACACCACTCTCCAACTTGCACAGAAATCAAGATATTTACTCAAACATGTCTCAAATACAATCCACATTTTTTCCTCTCTTGCTGTGCAGACCAGCTACGGAACTGATTTGCCTAGCCTTGGCACAGAGTCATATTCCTGTTTTCAGATGTACTGTATTTGGAAAATTAAATTAGGAAAATCTTTTTAATATGATTAATGCTGTTTCCTGTTTCTGAATTTGGATGTCACACACAAAGCTGCTCTCAAAAAATGCAATGAATAATCAGCATTTGAGACCATCACCAACGAAAAAAAAAGAAAAACAAGAAGTTGTGTGATGTATGATCCACGTAAAATGGTTATGTGTAAATATGCACAGTAATTGTGGAAATGTTTAGATACACTCGGGCATTCTTTCTGTACAGAGGAATAAATGACACTGACAGTAATGCTGAAAAGCCATCAGAAGGGGGCTGTATTTGATGTATACACTTTTTTTCCCCTAACTGTTGCAACCAGCTGCTAGAGACTGGAGCCGGAGAAAGAAGAGCCCAGATGCTGACTACCATGTTCCCAGGGAGCAATTTCTCCTCCATGGACTGATCCGTTCACTTCATTTTAATCTTGCTTAAATTGAACCTCAGTCAGCAAAGGAAACCCAGTGGCTGCTTTGCTTTCAGCGAAGCCTGCTGCAGTACTAAAATGCTACTCAGAGCCAGTATAGGCTGCCACATTCAGCCCGAACTCATCAACATCACTGAAATCTGCCAGAGGACATCACTTTAAAACAAATTAATGTTCCAAAGGGTCTTATCCGTTCACAACACAATACTACTTGGCCCTCGCTTTACTAATACAAACACTATTACATCCACATGATCAAATGCAAGTGGTCTGCTGATGCATCAAGATAATTAAGCCCTTTCCCCCGTTTTTTCAACAAGATGTGTTTAGGTATTTAATTAAGAAGTGCATCCCCAAAAGGTTAGTACATTCACATGTTATATTTCGCTTTTTCCGCACCAAGCATTTTCAAACTGCTGCTCTTGCTAATACAGGCTATTCTGGGGCAAGACAAGTAACTGCACATATGGCTCTTTTACAGTTTTCTTTTTAAATTATCACTTTGATTTAATTAGGTTTGAGGGGTTAAGCATAAAAAAATGTACTCTATTGTTGTAAAGGAACAACTGAATCAAAAACTCATTAGTATGTAGTCCCTTTAGCTTTTCTATCCATCTCTTATACCATCGTTATTAGCTCATAAAGCTGTCTGAACCATGCTTGTCACTACAGAGAGACAGCCTGGCCCTCCTTTGGTACACCCCAAAAAGGTGGGAGCTACAGATTAAGTTCTTAAAACACTTTTAATGCCCAAAGACAGGGACAGGAGGGGGTGTAGGGA
>NW_010422903.1:30728-33621 GCF_000710305.1 Buceros rhinoceros silvestris
TCTGCCGATTGAAGAGCCAAAGGAAAAGTTGCTCTTATGGGAGATGGCACTGAAATGCCAGGCAAGGGCAGTGCTTGGGTCCAGGGGTGGCTGGCTCTTTCTTTCACAGTCTGGGACAGTTGAATTCTCATTCTGATGTAGCTTATCATACAGGTATCATGGATGCAGTGAATGCCAGATCAGAGTTGATTCTGGCTTGATAAACACTCTGGCCCCATTCACCCCCACTTTGAGAATTAAGGGCTGTCTCTATCACTGTGGCCATTTCCTGTTCTCTCCCAATAACAGTGGAAAATACTTAGACAGCTTCAGATAAGAAGATAAGAAATACCAATAAAACAAAAAGTGTATTTAGCTCTGCAGAGAAGCTCACAGGAGGATGCTGAGATGCAGTGATATGAATCTCTCTGCCAAGAACTGTGGGGGTGGTCTACCAACTACTCAGTTAATTTATTTTTAATTTATTTACATTATTAATTTATTTTCCACAAGGCAATGGAAAAGGCAGGCGTAACAGCAGAAGCCCCAGCAATGCTCACAACCTCCTTAGCCTGCTTCAAAAGCTAAAGATAGTCGGGGAATGGAGAAGAAAAGCAAAACAAGAAATAGTACTAGCAGCAATAGTGCTAGAAAAAAACAACCAAATGAAACACACACATCCTTTTTCTCTTCCCCTCCTCCCCTTTCTAAATCAAAACTATGAGTCTGCTGTATGAAGGCACCACTTCAAGATTTTTCTCCTTTTCAAGAAACCACAAAGGAAGACTGAATGTTGGGGGGGGGTTGGTTTGGGTTTTTTGGGGTTGGGTTTTGTTGTTTTGTTTTTTTGTTTTGGTTGTTTTTTTTTTTTTTGTGCAATTAAAACCAAGTCGACTGGCTCCAGACGCACTAAAAATCAGAACGAGACCAGTTTTGAGTGCAACTTCCACATGTCCTATTCCTATTGCTGGCAAAGAAACGCAGCAGAAAAGACTAGAGGGCTGTTCCCATTTCAAAGGGGATAGACTGAATGGAGGATGTCTTTGGAAAAAGAGGTTGGGTAAGAATCATTCAATGTTCGTGAATTTTTGGAAACATAGAAATAAAATGGAGAGAAAACTTTGCCCAATGCTATACGATGAGAGAACTTCCTGAAGAGGGCACAGTTAAACTGTTGATTCATTGCCTCACTGAAGCACTACATACACATACACGAAGATCCCCCAATGAACACCAACAGAAATTCTCTAGCTCTGGGAAAGACACCAAAACCAGGTCTGCACCCAAGTCCTGTGCCTGGTCCTAGCAAGTGGGAAATAAAAATAAAAGCATTACATGGAAAAACAAGTCCAGGACAAACGGCTATATACCAACCGCGTTCCCTGTATTTTCCACTTTGTTGTGAAAATTATCACACACTGCACAACAGGAAGCGCTGCTGAAGAGCTCTCGGCCCCTTTCTAGCTAGGTGAGCACACCTGTGTCCTGTGCCAGGTCCCATACACATGCCACCCTTTGCAGTGTAGGCGCAGGTCTGGCTCCTCTCCGCATGTGCCATTTCTGTCACGCAGCTTTGTGTTATGGAGGGTAGGTGTGGAAAGCCGAAACCATGTGAAGGTGTGAAGTGGCACTGAGAGGTGTGCTCTGGAACAGCTGAAGGAAGGGGGTCTTCTCGTCCCTGATCAAGCCATCTGTCATGCGAATTACCCATGTCCTGTCAGCAGAGCAGGCAGGCTACCCTTTCTGCTCCCGGTCCAACTGTCTAAGGGGATCTTTTCTCTTTAGCACCCCCCATCTACACTGATTGATACATACTTATGTGCATATGGTATTATTAAAACCTTTAACATGTAACATCAAAGCTGTCCTATCTCGAACACGAAACCAACCAGGGAAAGGAAACGATGACACGCAAGACACAGAAGAAACATGACACGCTGCATAAGGAATTTGTGCACTCTGGTTTTCTGCTACCCTCTTTTCACAAGCAGGTTTCTGGTCTTCCTGTGAGATAAACGCCCAGTGTGGGAGAGACAACATGACTCTGAGGATGGAGTAAGTATCAGCGGGAAATGGATTAGCACTGTTACATGTACAGACATGATGTACAGTGAGCCCACCAGCAGCAAGCCTAGGGCTCCCAAAAGCCTGCCGGGGCACCAGGAGCCAGAGCAGCCAGCACCACTCTCCTGTCAGAACGGCCACAGAGGCGTGCACCTTGTAATGGCTGGGCGAGAGCACGGGGTCAGATCTGTACAGTCCTCTCAAGTGCCTCTCCACTGAGAGGTGGAAGGAAAACCAAGCGTAATTCCACTTGCATTACGCTAACAACTCCAAATCAGAGCTCCGGTGCATATTATTTCTTGGTGCCGTACATGAAGACAAAAATAGCCCAAAACAGCTCCTAAAATTCCTTTTGCCTTGTTAACCATATAACATGGATTTCCAAGAGCTTTAATGAATCTGCACATCCTTGCTACACACAGCTCTGCCCACACGCAGCAGCAATCTCTCTCCAGTCCTGAGGAGGCTGTAGAAAAGTATTTCCCAGCAAAAGCCATGCATTTCCACTCTAGGTCTAACTCCTGGAAAGAGAGACGAAAAGCACCAAGAAAGTTTATCTGGCATCAGCTCGCAGGAAAAAAAGCCTCCTGCTGTGGCTGTCTGCTGGGTGGGTGACACTGAGCCAGGGCTCTTTGTAATGCTCTCAAATAGATATCCCTAAATGCGCACAGAGAAACAAGACATTTTCACTTGGAAAGGAGAATTTACACACGGGCTACTGGGAAAACAGATCCGGATGTACTCCAAAACCTCCGACAAGGGAAGGGGAAAATGAAAAAAAAAAAAAAAAAGGGCATAAACACAGTAACTTCTTTCGGGGGTATCACGTTTTAGGCACGAAGAAGACGGG
>NW_010422903.1:33656-33924 GCF_000710305.1 Buceros rhinoceros silvestris
CCCAAAACCCCCCACAAAGGGAAGGGAAAAAGAAAAAAAAAAAAAAAAAAGGGCATAAACACAGTAACTTCTTTCGGGTGTATCACGTTTTAGGCACGAAGAAGACGGGTGCGTGGGGGAGACGGAGCGCTCACGAATGACCATCACCTGCGGAGCCCCGGGGCAAGGCTGTGTGGCTGCAGAAGGACACTCGCCTCGCACCTGCCTTTCCCACGCACCTTGCCAGCCCTCCGGGGCACACCGGCGCCGCTCCCCCACCCCGGAGGAC
>NW_010422903.1:34133-34366 GCF_000710305.1 Buceros rhinoceros silvestris
TGCCGCGCTTGACGGCGGCGTGCAAGGAAACGCCTGTCCCTGCCAGGCTGAGCAACAACAGACCCGACCCGGCGGGGACGGACCGGACCCCCTACACCCTGGTGGGGGCCATGCATGAGGGGGAACGCGCTGTTTGCACATATACACACGGAATTTAAAAGAAAAAAGAATCCCCATGGCATAAATTCGCGTTTTCAGCCTCAGCACCCGGAGGCTTCCCCGGCCCCTCTCCA
>NW_010422904.1:0-6667 GCF_000710305.1 Buceros rhinoceros silvestris
GGTGGGGGTGTGTGTGTGGTGGCGGGGGGGAGGGAGGGGGGACGCTGTTTTTTGACTGCTCTGGCAGCCCAAGGGCTATTGTTGGTTTCTGCATCCTTCGCTCTTCTCTGAGGGCAGCTCTGGCACTGTGCCCTACCTGCCCTCACCATCCTCAGCGCCAGTGCAGCTGTGGGCTGTGCTGTAGAGTTCTGATCTGTCTGGGAAGGGTTTCCTACCACCTTGCTGTCCTCCTGCACGCGCAGAGCACTGGGCTCTGCTGGCTGCCATGCCTTGGTGGCACACCTGGACTCCTGCCAGAGAGTAACCAAAATCTGTCTTACGCCAATATGCTGCTTTCCCCAGAAGACTGAAGGGACCAAGTGAGTTTGCTCCTGATAACCCAGAAAAGAGCTTTCTATGTTGCTGAGGAGGATTTTAGATTACTTAAGAACAATTCTTTTTGCCCTGCTCTCTGTCCGTGCTCCAGAGCATATCCCAGAACTTACGTTTCATTTCAGATGGGATCTGGGGAGATTTACTTGTGGCCAAGTAGTTGCACTCACAGCATGGCAAAGCCCAGTAAAACAAATAGGGCTAACGTTGTCTCGCTATGCGCACCGTATAAATCTAAGGAACCGGCTGCCACATAAAGCACTCGGCTGTCTGTCTGAAGCGGCAGAGCGGATTGAATTGCTTTAATTCTCTTCCCTCTTTGCCCTAAGGCAGGTAAAGACCAGGTTTTGTGACATGGGAGATGCCTCTGGTTTCTTGCCACTGCCTATCAAGAGCTTTTGGCATTTGTGGGGGTGACCCAGGCACTCCCGGTGCAGAGGGAAGCGAAACCGAGCACGCAGGGTCTGAAGAGTTCTTGCTTCTCATTTTACCACTGAAAGGAAGCAGGAAAGAGAACGGTGACACGTTTTCCCCACCAGTTGCCCTACATAAAAGCAGAGTTATCTGCTTAAAGAGTTACAGAGTGGCTGAAGTTTGAAACAGATTGTCTGCAAGTTAATCCTCTGTGTCTCCATCCATAGGTGTCATGGGAGTTTACGAGAAGCCGGAAAGAGACAATGGGTAAAATCCAGCCACTTAAAATGGAAGGCAAACAAATGGCTATTTTGAGTCTTGCAATTTTACAGGTTTTGCTTCCTGTATACCCTCCCCTGCTTTGCCTGCTGTTCCCCTTCTCTTTTGCCCCATGGGCAGCTTGGCCCTCACAATTTTCCCCAAAAGGGCTTTCCTTGTGCATATAGATTTTATTTTCTCTTTCTTCCTGCAAAACCTCACATTTTCATGCTGTTTTACATGCAGTTAGGATTGCAGCACTCTTGAAGTAGCTCTGGCATGTCAGTGCCCATGGAGAGGCTCTGGGTGACACAGTAATCCTCCTAAGATGTATTAGTGCATGACTGAGCTGTAGTGGGTTAACGAAGCCCAAGACCCGTTTATGGAGTAAGATCTTCCCCAAATCCATGTCTGATATTGCAGGCTGTTTGACCTGGGGACAATTAATGGGGGGTAGCAAGGAGCAAGCAGTACCTCAGGTGATCCTGGGCAGGGTCCAAGCCATGGGCTAGTCCTGTCTTAGTCCTCATTTTGGCAGCTCCCTGCCTTACTTTAATGAGACTCTGCAAATCTTGAGGCCCTGTGCAATTGCTTGTCCTTGAAACCAGCCGTAATCACAATTTGGAGCAGAGCTGAGCCCTTCGTGGCTGATATTTGTCTACTGTCCCCCTCCTGTGATGAATTCAGGTGATGTGACTGCATGTCTTAATCCCATGAGAGCAGTACAGTCCAGGACGCCTGCGAGAGTCAACTTTTGGCTAAATGGGGCAGGAAAAGCAAGAGCACATGCAGCAATTATGTCTGCCTATGCAGCCTACGCAAATGCTATGGGCCAGCTGGACAAGGCTGCATGCAAGTCAGAAATGTACACAGTTATCTACCTGGCTTGCAGACTCGGACAAGTATCTGCACATAGGAGTTCATGTGCATGTGGCAGACTGAGTCCAAGCCAAACACAAATTGTTCCACTAACTCCAATGGGACAAGATTTGTTTACGCAGTTTCAGAGGCCGGTCTGAAAACTTGGAAAGAATATTTTCCAGGCATTTGACCAGTTTCTGGGTAATCTGAAGAACAGTATATTTTATAGAGAATTATATAACTATAGGCACACTTTTGCATATGTACACGCACGTGATAGCTCTTTGCTCGCTTTTGTAGTCATTCTACTTGAATACTGCTCTAATTGTAGAGGTAAATTGTTAGAATATGAGAATTAAGGAAAGTTAATCTGAGTTTTTCAGAGAAGAATTTTGGGCCACAAAGTGAGTAGGAGGGGTTTTGGGGGAAGGGAGGATATATTTTGCTTCCTACATATACTTAGTGTCAGCAGTCTTTAGTTCTACTTAAATGTAAAGGAAATATTTTATCAAGAAGGGAAGTGCCTTGCATTTTTTTAAGTCTATTATTAAAATGTAGCAAAAATCAGACAAAATCTTTCTTTGTGATCCACTGAAAGATCTGTGTCTTTTGGACTGCAGTTGGCATGAAAAACTAATTACTCCCATATGGTTGGGGTAACTCCATTGTGCTAGGGTTCCTGAACCCATGGCTTGCATTCTTTATGATTGTTTTCTTGTGGATGGCAAATTGCCCAGCACCTGAGGGCTGGAGCATGTGGCTGTTGCCAGTGGGTATACTGTTACCACCTGATTGGTGGACTGAAAAAGCATCTGAGTTGCTGCTTGGAGGATGCAAGGCAGTCATCCTCTCTTCCCACCAATCTCCGGTGGCCTTGGGTTGGCAGCGTGTATGTGCCTGGGTGGGATGCCCTTTGTGTTGTGGATGCCTGGTTTTTTACTCCTCACCCTAATCTGGCTAGCCGGTGCTCTCGGCTAATGGAAAACAGCAGAGGTACTTTGAAGCAAGGCAGATTGTCATCAGCGAGGAAACCGCCCTTCCAAGGTAATGTGGTAAAACCCAGCTGTTGAAAGGTCCATGCATACGCCTGGTTTACCTTTCTCACCTCACTTCCAGTTACCAAAGAAAGCAGGACGTGACAGTAGCGTACACTCCAATTGGAAATACCAGAGTAAAATCAAGGCTCCTGGAGAGAGCTCCTCAAAAGGGAGATTTGAAAGAGCTTGTGCACTCCATTCCAGTTGCTTTTGTCTCTGACTCACCACATGAAAATGCAAGATACCATCGGAAAGAATCCTGCCTTCTTTCTATGCATTGATTGCTTCTTTGTTTCTATGCACATGGAGTTAGGCTAGCCAGATGAGTAACAGAGGATGACCATCCACTATGCTCCATGGTGTCCCCTTCTCCTCTTGCCCAAGGGCATGGAAACAGTAAATATAACTCCTTACTCATCCTGCTATTTATGTGTCATCTTGATGCAGTCATCTTGACTCGAAAGCTGAGATATTAAAAAATTCATTGTAGGAGGAAAGTGTGGCTTAATGGATTGACCAGCAGCTTACAGGTCAGGGGTTGAACTCCAGCTGTGGTTACTTACAACTGACAGTTACCACCATCTGACATGACTTTTGGGAGCCAAAAAAGCCCTGCTGAGCATGGGAACACCTTGGGCCAAGTCGGCTCCTGAGCGTGATGTTGAACACAGGGCCGCTGGCCTCAGCACTGCTCCCCCCTGGCTGACAAGGCACAGCCAGAACCCAGCAAATCTCAACGTCAGTGCACATCGGTTGAGCTTGAAAACTAGGACAGGAGGAGACTATAAGAAATAGCTTCAAGAACATGAGTAATATTGCTTACTTAAGAAAAATCATTAAATATATTGGGTGAGTTCAAATCAATAAAAATACTGGGGAGGGTGCTTTCTTTTCCTCCTCAATTTTGTGTTTATTTCTCTCTTTTTTATTTCCTCAGCTCCTCCTGGCAGAGTCTAAAATAGACAAGTGACATAAGGAGAAAAAGAAAGCACAAAGGATGCAAAATCAGAATTGGTGTAAGGGGAAAAAATCTGGGAAGGGGGGACTTATACACAAATTTGTGCTTTAAAATCAGCACTATTTGTTATGGTGGAAAAAAAGAGAAAAATTTTATCAAATAGTTGCAGCCACAAAATGAGATATCAGAGCTGTGGTTTGACTTTGCTTAATGCCTTTTGTGCCCAGAAGAACATTCTTGGGGGTGACAGGGAGGAATGCTTGGCCCAGATGTATTCGAACCCACCTGAGAAAGTCAGAGATGGTGGGGGATAGTTGTTGGATTAACATGCAGTTGTGAACACTCGGTCTCTCTTACCTGCACCTAGAGCTTCAGAGGTGCACTCAGCAAGGCTACAGGAACTCATGGGATGCTGTTCTGGCCACAGTGTCATAATATAAGCACTAAATTTTAGGCAGCATTTGCAGGGGAATGATGAGGTAGGTCTGTAACCCCTCTCCTGAGAGGTAACACAAGTAGTGCTACATGCCTGCAACCACTTGGAGGACGGAGAGGGTTTGGTGACCTCCTTTGGGAAGAATGAGACATAACCTCCTTCAGCTCAAGGAGAGCCACAGCTATGTGTTGCTGTCACAGCATGCCACCAAGACACTGGCAGCACATCTTGCAGATAGTGAAACTACACAGTGGCCAGTTCATCGCTATAACAAAAGCATCTTACAAAAGCTAGAACAAAATAAATTAAAGGATTAGGATCTCATTTTCTACAGCATTAGTGGTATGATGAATGTGAAATCTAATCCCTACTGGCATCACCGGTACCAAAGATGACAGTGCTATGTGCTAAGAGGGTGTTGTCAGAGCCCCTCAGGAACTGTACGCAGCAATCAGAAAATCCTTTGTATTTTTTCCCCTCCTCACCAGCTGTCTCTCCTTATAGGAGGTCACCTCATTTTTCACAAATGATGAACCAGAAGTATGATGGCATGCTTTTACTGAAGAAGCAAGCAAAATTTTTCTTCAGAATTCTTTTGGGAATGAGCAGTTACGAGAACACAGAGATAGAAGCTCATGTTGGAATAGCCGCTCCAAGAATAACCACTCAGCTTGGATCGATTTCTAATAGCTGCTTTAACTAGTACCAGGAAGACACTGACCTTACAATGAGTCGTCTTTCCATAGCTGTGAATACATTAAGATGAACTTCAGGTATGCACTTTTTTTTCTCCATGAGATGTAGCAACCACAGTAAAACCTTGAACTCCTTCAGTTTGACCTGCTGAGTGTGGCTATGCCTATCTTTTTTGCACAGATTTACTTGAAATTTTCTTCACTTTGCACAGGAAAGGCTAAGAGATGGTATCTGGAAGAGCACTGGATTTGGGTTTTCTGTCTGTGCACACCTTCACACCCAAATTCAACTCCAGTGTGAGGAAAAGCCTTGCCGTTTACAAGTGTTAGCAGCACCGGACAGCTTCAAGCAGATGTAACCTGCAAGACCACATGTGCCATTGAGGCTAACAGCCAAGTTTGCTGCAAACACCAAAGCCTTCTTGCTATCTTTTTTCTATCTAGAATTTCTCCCATATGCATGTACCTGGGGTCTCTGTGGCTCCAGTTCTTCCTACCTCTATGCCTTTCCCCACACGCTTTCTTCAGCTAAAAGTTACCCTTTTCTCAAGGAGAAACTTGTCCCAAGGTACACTCTAATTTCTTCTACCTCTTCTCTCTTTTGACCCTTTCTAATTTTTATTCCTCTTTTCTCATTCTTCTTTTCTTTCTCCTTCAGGAAGACAAAGTTGAGGCAACACTTGATTTGATGGTTATTGTCTGGAATGTGTGGGCCACCATCACCCAATAGCTAGGGAGGTGGCTGTTCCTGTTTACTTTATGTCTCTGTTATACACACTGAGCTTTGCTAATTCTCATCAAAACCAGTGTGGGGATGGGTGGGTGGTGGTGTGGAGGGACGGATAGAGCAGCCCTTGGAACTTTGGAATTGGTGTGCCAAAGTGTGTCGAAGTTGTGCTTTAATATCCAAACAGCACTGCCTAACTGAGCACAGCATTTTGCAGACTCTGACAAGTAGACCCTGTGCAGTAAAATTTGCACAGCTTTTGCTGACGGTGGGAGGTCTCTTTTCATGTCAGACCTTCTTGCCGTCCACTCAAAGAAATGAGAACAAGAACACCAGATTAAATAAAGCAAGAACCACTTTTAAACCGACACTGAAACTTTATTGTGGCCCAAAGATTTTTTCCAATTATCTTTGGAAAAGCTGCTCTTCATTGTTTTCTCCGGTTTCACGCACCTGCGGCTTTGCTGTGCATCCTGAAGCACAGGGATTGAACTATCAGCAGCAGTGTGTCCCCAGCACATGTGGGGAGGAAACTTTTCAATAGAGGCACTTTTTTGGTGTAACGCTTGTGCCTGTGGTTTACCTTGCGGGCTTGAGACAGACCTTCTGCCCGGAGCTCCCAGACTTTCTGCGCTCACTAGGGTTTTGCACACCAGGGACTGGAGATCCTCAGCACTGGGAAACAAAGATGAAGAGAGAATCTTCACCTCCCTGATTTGCTCATGTTCCATGGCCTATCTCCTTCTGATCTATATATTCCTGGTAGCATACCTTGCTGAAAAATTATATCATATTCCTGGTAGCATACCTTGCTGAAAAATTATATCTTTGGGGTTTTTTGTGATACACTTTTGAGAATGATCCTCCTTACTGAGTGGCTGCAGGCTGCGACAGAGGGAGGAAATGCTG
>NW_010422904.1:6960-7834 GCF_000710305.1 Buceros rhinoceros silvestris
ACATGCTGTGCTTTCTCTGCCACCCTGCTGGGGAGATTCCTGGGTTTCTGCCATTGCCCAGAAGCAAAGGGCGTGCTCTGCTCTACCAGCACCAGGGCCAGGCTGCTGGAAGCTAGAACCGGCAGCCAGAGATGAGGCATTGCACTGTCCCAGTGACTGTAAATACTCCATACATCTTTTTATTGTTGTGTCATAATCACAATGTTCCTTTACTATAGTTTGTTTAACTGGATGACTTCGGTGCTAAAAATAAGTGGATCTTGCTGTTTCCAGGACAACCGCTATCCCAATGGCTTATCTCGGCACCTCTCCTCTGGCAAAAGGATGTTCTAAACAGAGCTGGCCATGAATATTAAAAATGAAGCATGCACACAATAAAGCATTCCCTGGGAAGAGCCCCATGTTTTAATGCTATACATTATGATAATAGGACAGTTGCCTCTCGGAGATGTGCTTGATTCAAAGGCTGCACAGTGTGGGATCAGATTGTAAGTAAGCAGCAACCTAATGTATGTTTCTTTCTTCTTCCTTTTTTTTTTTTATTTCAATTTCAATCTTGTTCTGTTGGTTGGAGTGGCTTACTAGGCAGCACTTGCTACCTCTAGGCCAGAAATCCATAAATTGAAACCTTGCACATGTGTCCTCAGCCCACACAGTCTGACGGCTGCAGGGGGACAGAGAGCTGCTGCCTGGCCGGTGGCGCTTGGTGGCAGGGGACAGTCTGGCTGCCTCTGTGAGCACCACAGTGGTGGTGCCTCATACTGAGCCAGGGAAGAGGTGGCTTGCCACAAACGATGCTGGGTTTTTCTGAAATCTTGACGGAGTGAAATTCAGGCAATCTTTCCAACTAGACTAGAGATGGCTTGACCCTTTA
>NW_010422904.1:7883-14627 GCF_000710305.1 Buceros rhinoceros silvestris
CTTTCCAACTAGACTAGAGATGGATTGCACATTTAGAGGAGTCAAGAAGATTTAAAAACCCCTCCCAGCAAGGAAATGGTTGCCCTAATAAATGTCTCCATTCCTCCAGCTTATTATTCCTATCCTCCTTTTCTCCCTCCTTCCCTCTAAAACAAAACAAAACAAAAAGCCTTTAAGAAAAAAGTCAGAAGAAGCCTTTGCAAATCAAGGGGATAATTTTTAACCTTTGTAACTGACAAAAAGGAGGAGATAATTTAGCCAGTAGTGTTGGTTTTCCAGTCCTGCTCTTGCAAGACCAGCTATGACTAACTCATATGTTTTGAGTGAAGCAACTAGTTCACTATTAATGAAACTTGATTCCATGATCACAAAGAAATCTTTAGTGACACTAATGCTGTATAGCAGTCTTGTACAAAGACAGCAACTCACCAAAAGCAGCCTCAATTCCTCTAATAGTATAGACTCAAAGAAAATATTAAATTAGTTTAAACATATTGCTCATTTCTTTGTCTGCAGTTTGATTTTTAACAAAATTTTCTACTTAATTGAAGGCACATTTATGTAATAATTGGCATGAGTGCAACGAGCAAGACCCTTAGATGCTATAAACGGGCTGGGTTTCATTGTTCAGAATTTCATTTTAATGAGATGAGGATCAGGCCCATTATTAGGAGACCTTCTGAAAGCTGCCAGTTGTTTATGAGAGCTGACTGCAAATATAACTGTTCAACCCTTGTGCACTAAACCTAGAAATTTTCAAGGTGACTGGCTTGGCTGCAGGACAGCTGCATTTTGTGAAATTGGTACAGAAGGCTTCAGAAAGAAAGTGGATCCTGAGCTCCCACTGAGACTTACTGCTTAATATTTTGTTGTTCTTATTTTTTTTTCTCTCAAAACTACTTCTCACTTCTTATGGGTATTGAACTTTCTTTATGAAAATAGTGTATTGGAAGTACCTGCCCTAATTTGGTCTGAAAATTTGGACTGTGAATCTCATATAAACAAAGAAACTGGCTTTTCCTGGTGTAATTCCGCACTTGCATTTCTAGCCCCAATCAGGGTTCAAAAAGCCAAGATACATGAGAAATAAAGTTACCAGGAGCTTTAAAATCTCAAGAACGGCTATATTGTAGTGTTGTTATTTGGAGCATAAAATTCCAGGGAGGTGCAAAGTCCTTTGGAGGTAACGCATCTCTCACCACACTGAAAACATCTTATCTTGGCAGGTTGTGTCATGTCAGTAAATAATGCTGAGATGCATGAAATAATCTGGAAACTGGATCTGTCTTCAGTGGGGGAGATCTGTATCGCACCACTATTCCCACTTTTCTGCATTGCTGCATTAGAGAGTAATTCTTCTGAAAGTCTCGGAAATGCGTATCTGGGGACCCTAAAAATGGCAATTCTGGGGAGAGGGTCTCGAGGAGAGATGGTTGATACAGCCCAGGCTGAGAGCGACCTCACCTCCACTCTCCAAAATGCTATTCCAGGTGGTTTGGGGAGAAGGAGTAGCTAAGAGAAGGGTGAGAGGTGTTGACATGTCAGGGGTGACAGTGGTAGGAGGGTACAGCTCCGTGGGCACAAAACTGTTTTCTAATATGGAGGCAAAAATTTCTGGTGCAATTTCCGTTGTTTTCAGTGAAGTTCTGTCACCTCGAAATAAGGGTGAGTTTGACCCTCTGTTCCTACTGCACCAGCAAGATGTACACATGCCACACACAGGTGTTTATACAGGTGTATGTATACATGCATACAGAGAGAGTCCCAGCAAGGCTGTGAGAGCCAGTCAGCTCCACAAGGGATCAAGCAAGTGCGAAAAAATAAAGAAGCACAAGACAGGGAAGCAGATGACATTACAGCTCCTTCTGCCCCTTTCCGTGATTCAGACAGACTTGAGGCAGTCACATTCCCCCCTCACTGAGTGAACGCCCTGTTCCCTCAGCTAAAATACTAGTAAAGCCAACTTGCTTTTTCGGAAATAAGAAAATAAAGCAGGACGTTGAGCTGAACTGACAGCCCTTCGGCGAGTCTTAAAATCACCCAACATTTTTTAAAGTGGAACCAAGGTTTGCAATTAGTGAACTACAGCAGGTTAAATGGTCCAACTGCTATTAATGCAATTATAGTCTAGGTTGTGATAGCTCTAGTGTCTTCTTGAAAATGCAGACCTCCATTTCATCTACCCATTCAGTGCATTTTTACTACTGCTTCTAGCATTTAGCAAAAGGAAACATAAATTGCGAATCTAAAACCCTGCAGGGATGGCCTGTATGCTCTGAAGTGTGAGTATATGTGTATCTGTTAAGGGACTAGAAGGTGTTTGAAGAACCTCTTGGTATGTCCTGGAGTGCACATAGCTTGGTGCAACAGAGCAGCAGCTTCAGTCACTGTAATGACTCTGCTGGGCAAATTAGTGCCTACACATAGATGCTGGGCTACTGCACCTGACAGGAGTACTGTATGATTAACAAGAATATGAGGCTACCGTAATACTGGTGTCCCCACTGCTTGCACTGCTAGGACACACATTGTCCTTCTGCACCTTCCATAAGGCAGATGCTTTAAAAATCCAGTGATATAACAGCTTCCAATCTTTCTCGAGGAATGGGGTGACCCTTTGAATCTTCAGCTGCAAAGCACAAATCAGTGTCCCCCTCAGGCTGCAGCCTTACCCTCTAGCCAAGCAACACTGAGTTCTTTCCATCCAGTTTCCACAGAACCCATAGGAACTTGAGCTCTCTATTACCGGGGTCAAGCTGGGCTCAAATGAGCCTGGGGCTTTGACTCTTGCAGGCAGAAAGGCAAGCAGACAGAAAATGGTCAGCTTTGCCATCAATCGCAAGAATTATTGGCATACAGCAGCCTTATTTCTTAGCTTTTGCCAGTGAGTATTAGGGTATTCTGCTCCTTGTGATGTTTAGGCCAGGCTCACCATCTATCATTTCTTCACACCCACTGTCCTTTATGGCAAAATAAGCTCAGAGAAATACTCTCAATGGATGGATAATATTTGGGCCTAGGGCTCCAGTGCATTTGGGGTTTGGTTCCTGGCTGTGTTGCTGACATGATTTATGGTTTTTGCTGTTTGGTTTGAAATGCCGAAGACATCCATCAAGCTGTACAAAAAGGCCATTCCATCCTTTTCTCTCTCCAAATCATGTCTGAAGAACTATTTTTGGCCACTAGGTGTACTAACCAATGCACCGCTTATCTAAAGAAAACAGGGACACCATGTGTGAAAAAAAAGGGTCCTTGAGAACACAGTACATACATCATAAATAGTATGTTGCTTTTCTACAAGATGCAAAAGAAATGCCGCATACTCTTATTTTGTTTTATTAATCTCAGCTGAATTTTATAATGAAATTTTCCTGTAGGGAGTTCAATCCTTTTTCAGCATCTCTACTTCTGCAATCTTGGTGCAGTCAGTCACATAGGTAGAAAGAATAATTGATTCTTTTCTTTCTATTTTGACTAGTTAATAAAGGCATAAATGGACAAAATCATTGTGGAAATAGAGACATAAACGGTATTTCCCAAGCTTAGCGCAAAGAGAAGCTAGCACATCTGCATTTCAAGCATGTCAGGGAAGGATTGCTCTAATTCTCATTCCTGTAAAAGGGCAAAATGGAAATTGCTGGTTTGCTATTCATGCGCATCACCTAGCACAGCAGGACCTTGGTCTTCACCGAGAGATTCTCAAAGACTATCAAGCAAATAAATATTCTTTGTTGTTTCTATTCATTGTTATGAAATTTCATCCAAGGGCTTTGGAGGGTTACATCCAAACCATGTAGCACAAGTATCCTACAGGGAGAGTGCTCCAGGTCTCAAATGCCTCAATCACCTGGACTGGGAGGACGACAAAAGGTGGAGCAGCTATCAGAATGACGTGTTTCAACCAGGTGCCTGTGGTGAGAAGTGGTCTGGCTGACCTGGCTGCTCCTGTTGTGGCTGTCTAGCCAGGAGCTGTGGATGTAAGGAGTGTACTTTCTGTGTGCTGCTGCATATCTGATTGCCTAGAAATAAACTGAGGTCGTGACTCTACACCTTATACTTCTGACTTAAATTTGGTCTTGGTTAGGCCAGTTTTCAAATCCAGAGCAGTATCACTGATGGAAGACTTCCTAGGGACAGAATTCCTGAGGTTTTACTATAACTTTGGTGTGCAGTATGCATAAGTATATATCGACACCCTCAAACACTTTCAAATACAGCGTAAGACCTGCTGTAAGATTAAAGTGGCAACTTGCTAACAGAAGATTGGGATAATATTTCCAAAAAAAAGTAATTTTTTCTTTAAAAGTTGCAAAGCACAGAAACCAATTGCATAATGAAATCTGGAGGTTGTGCATTTAAAATGTCAAGGCATTTTGTGCTCTACCATACATGGCAGCTACCTGGCAGTTCGGCCTTAGAAGCCAGCACTGCAAACTTCCCAACAGAAATCAGGTTATACCCAGCCAGGGAGGATAATGTAGCCACAATGACACAGCTGTGTGACCACAACAGCATTGAGTGGTGAGGGGGAGCATCCCCTTTCCTCCTCCCTGGGTCTGCAACGGTAGAGCAGGATGTGGACGTGGGCATCTGATGTTCCCATGATCCCAGCAGCCACGTCTTGGTACCAGCACCAGTGTACTGGAGGAGGTCCAGGGGCGAGCAGAAACAGGGAGTCGCACTGAAGACATGAAGGCCCTTAATGGTGTAGTGGGAGAGTGGAACCAGGAGCTAACAGTATGTGAAAGACTTGGCGCACTCCTGGTATGCTTGGTCCTGGAGCTGAGAAACCAGATCGTGCACTCAGGCTGTCACCACAGCCTACGGGAAACATAGCGCAATGAGGTAACAGGAATGTCAGGAAAAGCCATCCTTGAGAAACAGCTTAAAAATATGCCCTGAGATCATACGAGACTCCCTCGGCTTTGCCTGAAAGGCTTTGCCTGGGCGTCCCTTCTGAGGAACATTTATGGTTCAAATCCATGGTTGTTGTGATGATGTCCTATTGCACTTACATCTACGTTAAAAGGGACACGTGAAGGGGAAGGCGAGTGGTGTGCTCGGTGTGAGATTTTGCTTGCTCACAAGTGGCACAGGTGAAGACAGAGGGAATAGACGTGCCTGTGGTCTGTTCAGGCCTATTGCCAATCAGTTTGGGAAAATACACCTTTCCAGATGACTGCAAGTTCTAGTATGTGTGCTGTAAACCAAAGGTGCAATAGTGGATGAGATGTCTGCTCTTAAAGCAAATATTTTTCCTACTTGTATTGTGCCAGGATGCTTTACTAGCTTTAATCTTCACTAGGCAGAAAGCAGGTAATTAAAGTCTTGTCACTTTATTGGCTTGCCTGAAACTGAAAGAAAAGGAAAGGTACCAGACCAAAACCATTTAATCTGAAGCAAAATTAAGTGGTCAAGTTAGTGAAAGAAAGGCAGTTGTTTAAAGGTGTGAAATTGCTCAGAAAGCCAAGTTACAAGGGGTTGTCCATAGACACAGCCAAGTTAAACAAGACAAGCGGGTGACTCAGCGAGGCCCCACCTCTAGTGTCATTCATAAGCTCAGCCTGTCCCTGGACAGCCATGCAGCTTTGAACGTGCCCTGTTTAACTTGGCCTTTGGATAACTAACTCTTCCAAAAGTTGGCTCTTTAGGTAGGAATCACACCTTAAAACATCTGACCCTCTTGTATAGATGCCAAGTACTCTTTAATTTCTTTGTGCTGCCGGTCTACATCATTGGGTTTGGGCTGATCCTGCCAGATGCAGGCATGTTTCTTGTTGGCAGAAGACAGTAGATCCAGCAGTGACTAGGCTGCCAGACAGACTTGGAGAAAAGTCCCAAAGGGTTTGTCTCCTCCTTTTAGATGAAATTTGGAAGGAAAAGGCAGAATACTACAAAAAAAAAAGGAAAACACCAAACCACACAGGGGTGTCTGAGTTAAGAACTGAGATTCAGACACCAAGGCCTCGAAGACTCCAGTGTCAGATTATATCCTTGGGAAATGCAAGGATATAAATTGCAGTGTTTTGGTGGCTGCATAGAACAAGTAGCATTGAATATCATCAGCATCTAGGAAATTGGTTTCCCCCACAAGATTATGTGATGAAAGTGAAGCCATTGCTTCTCAATTAGATTTTTCCACCAATGAATGGGGAGAGATTTTATTAAAAACAAGCCAAAAAGCACTTTCAGGAGATCAGCACAAGCTCTGTGCTACTCCCAGAGTTTGCAAAGTGTTCTGGTTTTAGCTTTCACTATTTTTTAACTAAGCCCAGAAAAACGGGGATGTATTTTGGAGTAGCAAAACTGAAATTTTCATGGGATGTTGCCATTTTGGGAAGGGTTTATCACCTCCCTAGCGTGGCTGCTCAGGCTCTTGGATATCCATACCTGAGGAAAATCTACTAGACTCTCAGACTGGAAGTGCTGAGTCACAGCCCTTGACACCTGCGATAGGGTGGACCGTGCCACTCCACTGCCACTAGAACTTGGGGCACAGTTGACTGTGACCTGGTTGCTGCAGCTCAGGGGTGTCTGCCAGGCGGGTACTAACTTAGCATGTATGTTGTCTTAGCCCTCCACTACATGATTAATTTAACGGGCCGCGACAGTGAGAGGAGTAATCTTTGATCCACCTGGATCCTGGGTGTAGAAACACCCAGTGGCTTGATTTATGTCAGCATGGTAGCAGAGCCCAGGGGGTCTTGGGATGACCTCCAAAGTAGGCCTGCCTCCTGCACGTAA
>NW_010422904.1:14726-18227 GCF_000710305.1 Buceros rhinoceros silvestris
AGTAGCCATGACTGCTGAACGTAAGTCCTGTGCAGACTCCTGCTCCTTCCTCTGCCTGCATGGGGACAACCAAGGGCCAAAAGGTGACTAAGGAACTCCCCATGCAAGATGCTCCTTTCCTGGGGGTCTGATGTAACCTTCCTGGCCAGAGCCAGGTGCAAGCAATCCCCTTTGCTCTGAGACAAGAGGAGCACTGGATCTGAGAGCCATCACTGCAGAACTGTACCAGTAGGTGGATCACCACCATCCACCTCTCAATGTGCTTGTGGAGTGAGAATGACAGCCCCTGTGCAGCCCCATTCTTCAGCAGAGGCTAGGACATTGCTTGCACACAATGCTATCATTTTGGCTGGGCCAGTGGCTAGTGGCACTGGGCTAGTAGCAGGCAGTGTCCAGCCTGGCTTACAGCTAAACCTGTGAAGGGTGACATGCAGGAAACACTTCGAGGTGCAGCTCACCGGTAGCACGTGGAATTAAGCTGATTACTGGAGAGGAACGGAGGAATCAGTGGAGAAGCCCCAGGGACTGGGTTGATGAGGTGAAGAATACATTCCCCTGTGATAAATGGAAAGCCCTCAGCCACCTTCAGCTTGGTGTCATGGAAGTGGCACAACAATGAGATAAACTACAGCCACCCCAAGGGCTCTGTCAGAGCCTGGAGCCCAGTCTGCCATCTACTGCCCTGGAGCAACTTGGTATTTATGCTAGGAACAGACAGCCATAGAAAGCGCAGGAAAACCTGGGATCATTCTAAGGACTGGAGGAAGCAGTTGCCCCAGAGTGAGCCACCATTGCTGTGGGGAAGGGTGCGAATGCCCCCGGTCCTGCTCTGAAGCCCAGTTGACCTGCCCTGCTTCCTGGTTTGGGCCATACTCTGCACACAATTCCCCTCTTCCATCCTTATCCCAGGATGATTTCCAGATCTCTCTTCCTACTGCTTTTCAGCCTAGGTGCGCTCTTGGCTGGGAGGTCCCATCTACTGCAGGGTGTTCTGTGGCCAGAAAACTAGAGAGACAGTGTGTCCCTGCAGCCCTTCCCCTATGTCACCTGCAGATGCCCCAAGCCATGAGATTTCAGAATCACAGTGCTCAGGGCCCTCTGAGGACCAAGGAGGGCTGCTCTGGAAAACAAGTTTCCATGCTGGTGGCTGCCCTTTGCAGAGGAGGAACCTGAGCCACACTGCAGGGAGCCTGGCAATGGCATGGCAATGAAAGGACAGCAATGTATCGGGCAGTCTGGGAGGCTGCGGTGCAAAATCTCAAGGATCAAAGCAAAATAAAACAAGCATCTAAAAAAACACTGGTTTGGCTTCAGCCAAGAACCCAGGACAGTAAAGAGAGGAGGCTGGAAAGCCAGTATATTCTATCCTGGGGGAATCGGCTTTGCTTGAGCCAAGGAGAGAAGAAATGCATATAAAATAAAGAGTAAAGATGAAAGCCCTGTATTCCAAGCACAAACCATCATGGACATGATTGGCAGTTTACACATTACATTTTATGGCATTCCTCTTCCCTTCTCTCTGTATTTTCTTTCTCCCCATTTCTCTGCTGACAGCTCATATATACGCCTTGCACTGCACAAATAAGCACTCTGCTCCTCCCTCACATCCTGCTCAGACTTTGAGCCGGTCCCTTCTGGGGTTCACACCCTACCCCACCACCCTGGCTGCATGCAGAGGAGATGGCGGGTCAAGGCCTGAGCTGTCACAAGTCCACTGAAAAGGTTTCCTGTCATATTAGAAAAAAAAACCCAACAACCACCCAGCCCCTCTTTATTGAATCCGGTCAAATCATGATTTCTCCCTACTCTTCAATAAACAATCAGCCCCGTGTCAACTTGATTAGGAGCTGCTGATGCAGCATTGTTGAATCCAAGCCCTGAGTATATGTTTTGGCAAAAACAGTGCTATTTTCAGCTAGGCGTACGAGGTGGCTTGCCAAGAGGCTCAGCTTTCTCAGCTGACCCGAGGTGGGTTGGAGGCAAGGTGCCTGCTGGCTGCCTGGGCAGCAGGACCAGGCTGCAGGTCTGCACAGCTCAGCACCAGAATTCCTGGCCAGGTGCACAGCACTTTGCTGCTTCTCCTACGGCCTGAGCCTCTGCTTTGCTTTCTTCTCCCCAAGTAATGGACTAACCTGGGTGGAGAGGTGTCTAGAAAAAGCCGCCTTCCCTTGAGCAGGGCTGTGCTGTGAATCTGCTGACAGTTGTTGGTCCTAATAGGTAAAAGTGCTTTGTTTTAAAAAAACAAACACTGTGACTTTACAGCCTATAGGTACTGACAGACCACATGATGAA
Source organism: Buceros rhinoceros silvestris (assembly GCF_000710305.1). Lineage (NCBI taxonomy): Eukaryota > Metazoa > Chordata > Aves > Bucerotiformes > Bucerotidae > Buceros > Buceros rhinoceros. Next base: position 17,019 of record NW_010422904.1, read on the forward strand.
TGCCCGTGTGTGTTGAGATGTCTCTCCGTAACAAGGGCTGTGATCCTTCCACATCAGGTGCTGAAGAGCCCTGGGCAGGGGCTCAGCAGGATCAGGTATACTGAGCAGGAGCAGTGCAAAGGAACAATGTGCCAGTTCTGGCCACTCCGAGGGGAACCGCTCAGCACATCGGCTCCTGAGGAGGTTTGCTTCACCTTGCTAGAGCGCATAGAGCTCTTTTCCCCCTGTAGCCAGTGCATGTTCCTGGCACAGGAGCTCTGTGAGCCGCAAGCTTTTGGGGTAGCTGAGGGGCAGGGCATTACACTAGCTTCGCACCAGCATTTTTACACTCTGACAGCACAGCCTTCATGTCATCCCTCTGTTTAAAGGGTATTTATTTCTTCTCAGAGCAATGGTATATACCTACCCCCTATTCTCCTCTTGGACCCCTTGTGCTTTTGGTATCTTTTTCCTCTTGCTGCTTTGTTTTGGATGCTCTGTTTGCCATGGAGTCAGTGGGCATGGGGGGCAGGTGTGTGAAGAACAATAGTGAACACACAAATTAAATGGACTGAGATTTGGACAAAGACACTTCCCACTTCTCCTATGACAGTCCTCTTGCAGAGATCTCTTTTCCCCAGGTGGAGTGAAAAACTTACTCCCTAATATGTTGATAACACACAGGATTTTCAAGCCAAATGTTTATACCATTCTTTTTGCTTTCTAACCAAATCCTCTTTTTTTTCCCAAAGGGATGCTACAGGGACAGTGCACTTCGCTTGGTTTACAGCGGGCAGGGCTGGCAGCTGGCAGGTGTGGGCAATGGCAGACCCCGCTGATGGAGGGGTGCTGCCCTCAGTGGACCTGTGGCTGTGCGCGCGTGTATCTGCATACGAGAACCCAGCTATGCTGGAGACTGCCTGTGCCTGTGCCTGCACCTCCTCTCGCTGAATTCCAGAGGTCTTACGCGTGCCCTGGAGAAGAGGAACTATTTACGCCACAGGCATAAATAAATCCCCCAAGCATTTACAACAGCACAGGTTGCTCAGGGCCTAAGCTCAAGCCTGTGCCAGACAGGGAGAAAATCTCCTACTGCCTTTGGTGGGAGCTGGTGGGGGGGCCTCAGTATGGTGATGCCAAAGGGAGGAACACAAGGGTGAGCTGAGGTGAGAACAGCAGGGAGCCGTGGAGCGGCTCCCTGTGGGGCCCTCCGGCCCTCCGGAGCCCGGG
>NW_010422904.1:18286-20287 GCF_000710305.1 Buceros rhinoceros silvestris
GGAGCGGCTCCCTGTGTGTCCCTCAGGCCCTCAGCAGCCTGGGGCAGGGTGGGCTCTCAGCAGCTCTGGGGACAGCCATGCTGGGTGCAGAGGGAGGCATGTGATGAAAAGTGACAGCAGAGACTGCAACTCCTTATGCTCCCCAGCAAATGTCCTCCTGCTTGCAGCACCCTCTTGCAGGGATGATTCACCCAGAAGAGAGACGTTGCCTTCCCTGGCACACCCATGCTTGAGGACAGATACTGGCATCCTGATACAAGCCTGATGGCACTTGTTTTTTGGCCACCCTCCTTCTGTGTACTTTCACCCACTCCCACCCATAGCTCAGAGTCCAGCAGGGCACCCACCCCACCCAGGAGTGCTGGCTCGGATGAGGATCCCCATGCCCCGTGGGTGCTCACCCCACCTCCAGAGATACCTCACACCTCTGCCCTGCTCATGGCACTGAGAGAGGCAGCCAGGCTGCCTTGCTCTGCTGGGTGTTACACAGGGTGTCTCTGACCATCAGCTCTTCGAGGACAAGTGGCTTTGCCTACATGAGAGCAGCACAATGATTTGCCTTCGGCATGGATGTGCTGACCAGCCTGCTGCTTCAGCTGCCTCCCCACAACAGGAGTTTGCTCTGACATCTGCCTTGGCTTCACTTCGTTCAGTGTACTGCCATTTGTCATACTGCAACCATACAGTGGAGACTGAGGTTTGAAGACAGTTTCAGCTGAGTGGTGGTTTTCTATCCTGTGGATGCAACGAGCTCACTAATTTCTGTGATTCCCTTTCTGATTTGAAATATAGATCTGGGTATGATAGCTTGCAAAGAAAACTTTATTCACTGAATACTCTCTCTTTTCCTCTTGCAGATTATTTTTAATAAATGTCTCTTTCCTATTATGCAGCACTCAATGCTGTTTCCATCTATTTCCCTTTGCCTCTTGGCTTAACATACCTGTGTTCCTTGGGTACATATAAACTGTCTGTCATCTCCTTATTAAGTGGTAAGTTGTGTTAGTTGCTGGAGACTGCTGACACAAGCCAGGGGGTTGTATTTCTGCCTCCTGATCACACAAGAAGCTTGAGCCAATGCACATTTGTACCCAACTGAGACAAACACACCTGCAACTCTTCTCGTGTGTAAGCTTGACGCAGTAGAAAACAGTGGCTTATCAGTTCATGGGAAACAAACAGAGCAATTACGATCACTATCAAAAGGAATTTTAAAATAATATAGTTATTACACATTTAAAATAAAAATTTTTTCCCTCTCATATTTTAAAGGAAGGGTATGGCATCACTACTTTCAACACGGGCTGCAGGATGCCACCAAGCATCACCTGCACAGAGTTGATGTGTCTTGGTAGCTGATGTCCTTCTTTAGAACTACATCCTTGGTGAGATTTATTCATTGACCTTTAGATACACATGAAGTATCCAACAGTTACGCTACAGTCAGTGGAGGGGAATAGGCATTTCTGTGCTCAGGTCATCTCAAACCAGAACATTAGGCAGGAGAATCCCGCTTTACTGGGTGTCTCTTTCTCTCTTGACTCCAAAGGGACCCCTGAGGTCAAGTTCACACATAACATTGCCAATCTGAAAATGTGAGTGAAGTAATTTTATTCCTAGTCTTTCCCGGAAAACTTTTATGACCACAAACCTGTGACATTCAAAACCTCCTGCATTTTTCAAATCCGCCCTTTTTTTTCCTTCTTTGCTGGCTGAGTGACACTGTCATGTTCTGGCTGATTCACCACTCCCCTGGATATTTCCCAGCATGAAATTGCTCTCAGTGAGTGATGAATGAGTGCTCTGCCTTAACTCTGCCAGAGCAAAGGGCACAGCTACCATAAGCATCGCAAGTTTCAGAGTATGATGGATATGAGCTTTAACAGAAATCTTGATTACTTCACCTTTCTCACCCTTGGAACTGAACCTCTCACAATGACTTTTCAATTTAATTCACTTTCTTAAGGGGCAAAAAAGGTAGCAAATCAAGCATGATTCTGT
>NW_010422904.1:20482-38766 GCF_000710305.1 Buceros rhinoceros silvestris
TCTGGCAGTGCTGGCCTTCAGACTGTCTTGGGTGCAGCTGTAGGGCTGCTTCCATGGCAAATGCTGTTTTGAAAACAAGCTGCTTTTACAACTGCTGTAAGCATTTGCTCTTCACTGAAAGCTGCTATACAAAATCTGGTATGATTTTTTTAAACTGAACAAAACTAGAAAAAAAAAAAAAATTAAAAGAGACCAGTCTTGGTTTTTGTTGTTGTAACAACCCCAGAACCCAGTAAAATAAAGGAAACAAAGACATCTGGTGTTTACTGACAACAGCTCCTGCACAAACTCTGGGTGAGATTGTTGCCCTTCAAAGGTGAAAGGCAGGACTAGGGTGGGAGGGAAGCAACTGAAGAAGGCAGCTGCAGAGGAAAAGCAGGACCAGGCTAAAGCTTTTGAAGATGTTAGATCAGTTCTTGGCACGGCTGCCAATGTTGCATGTGACTGTGGTCCTCATCTGTAAAGGGGAAATGAATTTTTAAGTTCTTTAGGGTGGCTGACCTGAAGTCAGAGACAGATCTGTGTGTTCCTGCATGGAGGAAACCTGATCCTGGAGGAAGCTACTGTAATATAACCAATAACTGCTGCTGAGGACGGGCAGACAAGGCTTAGGCCGTGACACTGACATCAGCAGAAAGCAGCTCATACGCTCCAAAATGCATTTACAAAGGATTTGCAAGAAAGGTGTCTAAAAATACAGGTGCCTTTTCACCTTTCATCATACAAAAATGAACTGCAGGGGTTACTTATATGTGGGAGGGGGTTTTAATAGACACAATCAGCCGGGGCTTGGGTTTACTGCTGTTGAAGTGGGAAAGAAGAAAAGGTTGGAGCAGGGGCAAGGAAAAACTATGAAGCTGAAGGCAGGTAACATACTAATATGATGATAACATAACGATGCTGACAAGGGCCTGAAACCCATCCTCACCTTGTGACTGGGAGCAGATGTGTAGGGCAGGTCGACAGTCCCTGGACGGGCTCTGTAGAGTTGATAGTGCAATTGCTGCAGGACCCTTTGTGCAGGGGTGTGGGACCAAGGGAACATGCCAGCGCTGTGGGAGCCAGAGGGTGCCTGAGCACTGCCAGCGTCAGCAGACAGTGGCACGTGAGCCAACACTGTGTGAAAGACTCTCTGCTGCAATGGTGTGTCTCTGGATCCCTGGTAGAAATTTTGGGACCAGCGCTAGCAAGACAAAAAAACATGTAGAAATTTTGGGACCAGCGCTGGCAAGACAAAATACCACGAGTGGGTTAAGTTGTCAGGCTGGTCAGTTATTTTCATACACACAGTGGCAATCTTGAACAAACCCCATCCTGTTTATGCTCAGGGATTACACTACTCAATCTCTGCTTTAAAACTAGATAGACTGAGGAAGTCCCTGGCCTTCCAGTTAGCTAAGTGCTGAACTTCTGGACAATGTGTCAGGTGCTACCACATCCTCAGCTGCACCAGTGGATTTGTCAAAGCAAATATTCAGCAAAGAGTTCAGGAGTTTGAATTAGAAATGGATGACTTCCAGGAGGCTGGGCAGAGTTTGGAGGTGAAATCTCTCTGTACTCTGACACTGAGGTTGTGGGGACAAGACACTACCCTGGGGTCTTTATTCAGAGATGTTCAAAACTCTTGGTCAAGAAATATGTCTCTTCATCACATGAAAGGGGTTTCTGAGTGGCTATCCAGTGTCTGAAATTTTCAAACTTTCAAAATCTGCAAACAGAGTTTCTGTATCAGAATGACACCTTTCGGCTCACAGCTACAGTGATGGGTTTGGAGAAAGAGTCGAGCAATGAGTAAATAACTTGGTAAGCTAGATGAGTTTTGGGGAGTTAATGCACTCTTCATGCAGCGTCGGGTCCAGCTGAATATGAAGAACCTCTTAATATGAAAAGGTTTCCTGAAATATCTTGGGTACTTTGCTCTCTCCTCAGCCAGTTCGGTGAATGACAAGTGCATCCTCATGCTGTATGCCAGCCACGAGGGACAGAGCTGTGGACTGAGTTTGATCATCGACTTTCTAAACAACCACCTCCTCTCCAGGGATGGGCCTCTAGGGTTTGCTGGGGAAGGGAGGAGAAAAGAGCATCTGCATATTATGCCAGCCTTGCTACTTGTGCTAACTCAAATCTTTTTGTTTTAATTGGCACTGAGCTGTATATAATCAATACTGTTGTTCAGACAAAGTCAATGGAGGAAAAATTTGTAAAACGCCCTGTTTAACAAAGAGCATTGAATGTGCCAGCTAAACATCCTTCTCTTGAAAACAAGTCACCTAACGAACAAATAAGGAAAAAGCAACAATTTAATCTTCATGCAAATTCTTTCCCTTCAAGAAAACTGCTTGAGTGCAAGCAAAGATTATTGGCATTTGTTCATTTTTTAATCTTAGACTATCTCAAAGCACTCCCGAAGCACTATTGCAAAGCATTTTTCTAACCAGGACTTGTCCCTTCCACCCTTTCCCATACAGGTAAGTGCTACTTGCCTGCAGAAAGGGACACTGCAGATTACAGTCTCCACTGAACTAAGACTCGCAGCTTCCAGAGGGGAGCACCGAATGTTCTCATTGCCACAGAGCGTTGACAGGAACAAGGAAAGGAGCAAATGACTTGCTAGGGATCATACAGGGAAATGGTAGAAATGTTAGATATAGTAACTGATGTCCTGTGCCCCTCTCAAATGTCCCTCAAAGGTGGTCTAAGGGCATCTGCTGAAGAGCTCACTGGGAATATTTATTTATTCTGAGATGACAGGGTGGTACAGCTTCACAACTCCACAGCTTCAGCATTTGGAGGCCAGGTTTGGCATTTGAGTTGTGCCAAGTCCACCCGTCTCCCCCGTGTGTGACTCCAGATGTGCCTAAACTCCCTCACCACCACAACCTGCAAACTACCTGCTACCCACCCAAAAGCAGCCAAGTCAGGGTGCAACACTTGCTAGATTGGTGAAAATTTACAACAAGCTGCCAGTGAAGTTGCTTGAGGAATATGTTGCTTTTCAAGACCCTCAAACTGGTTTCTGCACATCTCACTGACAAATCCAAAGGGGCATGCACATTGAAAAAAAGCTGAATAAAATTGCTGGTCTTTACCAGAGGCGCTAAATGATAATAATTCCTTATTTAATTCTTATTGAAAAGAGCAGAAAGCCACTCTGAAGAGGTTTTTCCAACAGTCTGATTAATCTGCTTGATTCCAAATAAAATTTGCTGCCCAAACACGTATTTTCCCATTGGTAGAAGAAATTTTAACCATGGGCATTTAGAGATGTAATGTAACACTCATAGGAACAGGAACACTAGTGACAATGGCTTCAGCCAGTTCTGGATCTGACAGCCACTCTGTGCCTTGTGCCAGCAGAGTGGCAGGGAACAAACTGCTCCCCAGAAAGGCTCATGGCACTGTGGGCTCACGGTGCAGTGAGGGGACAGCCTGAAGATGTCATTCATGGGGTGCCATGATGGCTTTTGTCTGTAAGATCAGTTTTAGGACTGTGGCACTGTCCATGGGCAATCCAATGGCATTGATCCACTTGTCCTGGGTTTCAGCTGGTGCAAGCAGTGGATCAGAAATACCCCATTATACTGCAGTGTGCAAGCAAGGGCAAAGCCCTCTTAGCTGAAGGGGGCATTTGCTTTTGGCTTTTGTTCATATGCTCTCAAGGACCTCCTCCTGGAAACTGCGGGCAGGAATTCCTCCCCTTCTCTTCATCCCTGGCTGCCTCTCGGGGGTCCTAAGAAAGAGGAGGCGGCATGCTAAGATCCCAGGGCAGGGATCCTCTGGGCAGGTTTCTTGATAGGCTTGTTGCTGATGCAGAGCCCTGTGCTTGAATGTTCCCTTCTTTTCCCGCAGATGACATAATCTGGTGTCATGAAGGGGCTTTTCTGTCTTCGTGGCAGCAGTGGAGGGTGCTGGCTGGATCCGATCCCAGGAGAAGCAGGTGCTTGCTCGGAGCTGCCAGTCCCGGAGCCAGGGTGCCCTTGGCCAGTGGCACCACGCTGCGCTTCCTTCTGAATCACAATGAGCACCATGGGCTGTCAGGGGCAGGTGGGACGCACTGATTATTTGGATACTTCATATTTTATGGCATGACAAGCAGTTAATTTCCCGCTCTCCTTTCATGTTCACACAATGCTTTACACCGATTTCCCCTGCACACGTTTATCTGCCAGGCAGAGTAATAGACTGGGGCCCAGGGAGTCTCTGGGGCTTTTGTAGGGGTTTGATATTGCTGAGCTGTGAATGCAGAGAGAGGCAGTGTGTATAACTAATCCCGCAATACAATAACCAGTCCTTTGTGGTGGATGTCGAATTTGCTAAATGTATGATTGTTTATTGTTTGCCTGTGTAATGATGTGTGTGGGGCTTGGACCTACTTGGAAATATTAATAAACATGACAGCATTAAGTAATGACCCATCAAAATCCTCCCATCATTCACAGGACCACTGACACAATACGTCCATAAATGGAATAAAGGGGAGATTTCTTCTGAAATTTTAAAAAGAGCTCTCTATTATCTAAGCTAAGAAGTGAAGGAGCTCACTGGGTTATGCAGACTGATACACTCTAACAGCAGGTGGATTCATGAGCTCCTGTCTGACCTAGCCAAATCAGATCAGTGTAAGGGACCAGGAAACAGATATTAGCCTGTGCTGTCATTGAAAGGACAGCTCTTCTGTGAGGAGGAATGAACTGGTGATTTACAGGCCCTTCGGCTTGGGCAAAACTGAGCAGCCAGTTTTACCTCAGCCTTTTCTAGCCTATGGACCAGGAGCCTTTTGGCTGTGGCTTTCATTTCTCTTGGCCCCCTGTGCAGTGGTATATCTGTGTTTCCAGCAGTGCAGTGGAGGGTATTCAAAAGTAACCATCCGTGAATGTTTATTTCCCAAAACCAGACTATTTGACCTGCACCAGGCAAGCTCCCTTCCTCCCTCCCTTCCAGCTTGCAGTCTGTGGCATTGTAACTTTCTGGTAAAGGCTTATTAATCACCTACCACCTGACCTCATGAAGCCTGCCTGGCTTCCTCCAGGATATGTCATCATCTGCAAGCAGGACTTGGACCAGGCAGCGATGCCTCTGTCCAAGCTCCTCCAGATGCTGGGGCTTCGAGCCTTGCCAGTGCTGTGCGATTTCCATGTGTGCCATTAGACTGGGATGATGCACAGCTTGGCTGTGAGCACACGGAGTGGAAAGCCTGGCGAAAACCTGGCTCCTGGCCCCAGTGAGCAACCATCCTTGCTGCTGTGCAGAGTTGCCATCTGGCAGGTCAGCCCCTGGTGCCCTCACTGCTCCAACTTCTCAAGCCAGTGGCTTTTTGTGTTTGTTTTTGAATAAAACCAAGTGTTAACCCTGGCCTGTGGATGATGCAGCCCATGGCTACCAGCAACACCTCTTTTGCTGGGATGAAGGGCCTTAACTGAACACTGGACGGTAACCAAAAATACTCCCAGCAGGTGAGCAATGCAGTCCATTTTCAGCCACAAAGGCAAAACCCATTCTACCTCTGGGAGCAACTAGGCTGCTCTTAGCAGCGCAAAGCACATTACAAAGTGTGGTCCATGTTGCTGGGTGCAGGATGAGGCAGAGTCTATATGTACTGGTGGCACTGCCTGCACCATCCTGGAGAGTGGTGCAGGACCTCACTGCTGCTTTTGGCAGAAAAGAGGCTGCCGTGCTCCCCGTTCCCCACCTGTGAGGCGTGCACTGCAAAGACTTCCACGAGGCACTAATAAGATGCAGCTGATTTCTTGTTTTGACTGTCTTCGTGGTCAAAAAGATACATTCTAGTGGGTACACCTGAATAAAATTTCGATGGGGTTTGTTTAATTGTAACAACAATTTTCCCCCGCTGCCATTGTTGTCCTGAAACAACCGCATTTGCCCCTTCAGCGCTCTCACCAAGGGCCGCATGAGCCCTATTCTGATATCATTGTCTCACAGGTTCGCGTTGTGCTGCTCTTCCATGAGGAAAGCAAAATTCAGGCTACAGGTCTGTATGCAGTAGGTACAGTTGTCTTCCTTGCTGCTTGCACAATTTTTAGTTTTATTGAAGACTGTTTTGTTTGAACGACTTCAGCTTCCTAATTGTCTTCATTGCATGGGATCATCAATCCCCCTTGGCACCCCACTCCGCCATTCCCATGGTTACCTGCAAATTCTGTTGGTGGGAATAGTCACGACTTCCAAATCACTTGAGGACTATGCTGTAAAGTGTCATGCCTCGAGAAAGTCCCCAGAGAGCCCCACCAGAAGTGCTCCCACGTGTGTCATCTCCATTAGTGCCTGCCAAGCCATCTGGCACCTCAACTGTTGTCTGGAGCTTTTGCAAAGTGCTCATCCTCCCCCAAAAGTGCTGTGTGGTGCCTAGTGATGCCTTACTCAGGCACCACCTCCAGGCAGCTACTGTTACCAGTCTCACCAGAAAATTAAATGAGAACTGTTTTCCATGACACACTGTTGACTAGTACTGATCTTCACTCTGCATTATTTTTGTCGTACTGGAATCCCATGTCATCTTCTTCACTGTTTGGTCCGGGATTTATGTCACGTATTTCCATCCAGTCTTTTTTTAAACACTGGCACACACTTAGACCTTTTCTAGTTCCTCTGGAACTTCACTGGCACCCCCGGGGTTATTAAAAGTGAATGCCAACAGGCCAAACATCTCTCAGACAGCTCTTTAAGGACTTCAGGCTATAAGTTATCTGGGCTTTGCAATTTAAAATTGCTGATCCCTAACAGCTGTTGTCTGTAATTCTTCTCCGTGATGCACTGCAGAGCACTTTATCATCCTTATGTCATCTCAAAAACCCAATCTTTTTCTTTTCAAGTACAGAACAAAAATATTAATAAAACTCTTCTGCATTATCATTAGCCGTTTCAACGGCTCCATCTAGAAATGAGCTAATATTGTTGTAAGGACTCATTTTTAATATCTTAATGTATATCTTTATGGCCCATATAGGGACTCGTTGAATTTATTTATGGGCATAACAATTATGTGAATGTTTCCCGATGTTTGAGTATGTGTAATCAGCGTTGTCTTTTAGACACATCATTAAGATGCATAATTTGCAAAACACAAATTATTCAGGATGTTGCTCAGTCGCACAAACGAAAGTCGGAGTTTTCTTGCCTGGATTGTTCATCTCACCCTGATGAGGGCTAAGGCACAAGATATACTGCTCTTTTCGCTCTTACTAAGTTAATTGGAATGGAAAGTATCCATTCCTGCACAACACCACTGCCTACAAATGGGGGATGGAGCCTGACGGAGAGATAAGATATTATCCCGGGGTTTGGGAGACACAGATTTTGTTGCAGACTTTGTTGCTAAGGCTTCTTGTGCAAGACATTTGCCTGCCCATGCCCCAGCTCTCCTGCCTAATATCTGGGATACGTTGCTGCTTTGCCTCCTCTAGGAAGTGTTCAGGGAGGACATCTCCCCTGAGCAAAGCCTTCTGCCATCAGGGGGCTTTAGAAGAGTCTGAAATGGACAGGAAAAGTGTTTGGTTTGTTTTTATTTCAAGTGCCACCTTGCCATTCACACTTGGAGCATCTCATTTAACTTCAATTTGCTTTTGTCTTGAATTTTATTGAAAAGCTGTCCAAGGAACAGCAAAAGCTTTGGGGCAAGAAGAAAGAATTGTTGTTGTTGATCTTTTAATAAACTCCCTTCCCAGAGAGTGGGATTTAGGCCTTCACAATTTCCACTCATTTCTCCCCTAAAGGTAATGACTGGAGTACGAGGAGAGGAAAGCTAAAACTTGGAAGGGATCTGGATCCAATATCTGATTTGTTCCTTGTGGAAAGACCAGCTTTGGATTAGACCGCTCCAGCTGGTAAAACTTTCACTCTGTAAATTCAGTGTGAAACAAAATGTGTTTCTTGAAACAGATCCTTGGAGGACTTTCAAAGACACTGATAGGTCAGATGTATCCAATTAGTAAGGGCCTGTGACAGCAAGCGAGGACCCTGAGGGGCAGGACGGGGAATCTTCCCAGAACATCTTGCCTGCACCAGGCTGAACTTCATTGAGGTCACCTTGTGGGTTAGAGCACAAGGAGTTCAAGGGGGAGCTTTTGCGGTGGAGACTTTTTTGAGCAGGGCTCCCCTAGGCAGTACAGGGATAAAGGGGCAGGGGTTATACTGTGGCTGGGGCAGGGCGCAGGGGCTCGCCTTGTGTTACACATGCACAGATGGTGCCTGCTATGCACTCAACTGCCTGGCTTTGCCTGTAGTTATGAAATGGGAACGGAGGTATATAGCTATTCTTGGCTTTTTAAAGTTTCTGTCTTTGCTTGTTTCTGTTCTCTGAACATACTTCTCACCAAATTTTCTGCTTGACTTCTCCTCAGCCATGTACTGTATTATCTGGGAAGGTTTCACCTTTCACAGCACATCCCGCTTCTCTCAGGGGAGCTCAAAACCAGGCTTGTTCCTGTTTAGAGTCCCTACGGGCTATGAGTCCACGATCCTATTTTGGCAACCAGTGCTGCAGGGGGAACAGCCTTGATATTTGACACTAGGTACAACATTTTCTCTGAATCTTGGATCTTTGGGTCAGCTGTCATTACAATGCAAGGATAATCCAAACTTCCTCTGTGAAGGCTAGTCACATCCAGGGGCTTGAACGGTGGCTTCTATTCATTACTTATAGCTTCTGCACTGGAGGAGCTCAGTAACGAGAGGAAAGTTTCCCATAGAGTGGTAGTACCCAGGCCTTTCACCTGAGAGGGTCTTGGGGCATTTCACAACTCACATGTATACACCACCAGTGTGCAGAGGCAAAGGGATGCCCAAGGCACTGCACAGGAGAAGGGAATGCTGTTGCAGTGGGCATCTGGGCACAGCTCTCCCTGCTGCAGGGCCTGGTAACAGCTACACTGAAGCATAGATAGCCTTGGTTTGTAAAGCCCCAAATGAGAACTAATGAGGGGGAAGATGGCCTGGTGTTAGAGGGTCAGACGAAGCTCTCCAGCAGCATTGCTCTACAATATTGCTATGGGCTATCCCTGGGGTGGTCATTTCTCAGGCTGGAAAAGGGGAGAAGGAACACATCCCTACTGACGTCTGAATGATGCTAGGGTGATAGGCGTAGTATGAAAGGATCTAGCGTTCTAGGGTGTGGATGAGGCTGAAATCTGTGTTAGGAACAAAGATCTATCATCTATGTCCCAGATTTCTGATCCTCATCCTCATCATTCATCAAACGTCCAATTACAAAAACGCTGGCTAGGCAGTTCCTCATTCCTATTTGTAAGCAGCACTCAGGTGCCAACGAACAGGGATCTGCCTGCGTTGTCAGTGGGACTTCTTTAACAGCAGTATTAATTTTTGCAACAGCTGCCAATGACATAGGAAGTACTCCAGATGTTGGGTGTTTATGGGTTGATTTATGAACAAGAGGAGGATCACAGCAGCTACCTATGGTATTGATAAGTATACAGAGGACAGCTGCTGCCTCCGGCTTTGGCCCCTGCAGATGCACCACTCTTTGCAGCTGTCTGTCAGCAGCAGAGAGGAGGAGGAGGAATCAAAGTGCAGGAGCCCATGAGGAAAGGATGAACAAGGATTTGCCTTTTAGATGGGCTTTAGGTTAGAAAAATAATAAAACCCAAACATTTTAATAGAAAAATCAGCTCTAGCATCAGTAATCTAGCCAGACAGCAGTGGGCTGAGGAGAGGCATAGGGAATGTTTGATGTAAAATCAAGGTCGTGCCCTGAAAATCAGACACAGACGTGGAAAGAGGTATGTGAACTATTAAAATGAAAGGAAACCTGAGATGGCTGCTCTGCCAGCTGCCAAAGACACCACACTCTCTGTTTGTGCATGCTGGAACTCACTCTCCTCCATGTTTGGCAGCGCGACAGATGCCGCTTTGTGGTACCATCAGAGAAAAGGAAACCCAGAGGATAAACCAGAAGTGAGGTGGGGACGCACTTAAAAAATTCCTTTCTACTCATTAATCTAACGTGGGAGAGGGGATTCAAAGCTCTCAGTGGAGGAAAATGTTTTGGCCCAGGAGCTCAGGGGGCTGAAGCCCTCTGCTCGCTCACTGAGCTGGCACAGTAAGCGCAGCCCTCCTCTGCCTCCTCATCCTCCCTTGGTCAGAAGCACTGCTGAGCAAGAAGGAGCTGCTCCATCTTCAAGCATGATGAGGCAGCAGTGTTTCTGCAGATGCTGCCAAAATCTGCTGGGGTTCTTCCTGGGAGCATCAAAGTGCTGCAGAGAGACCAGCGAACTCTTTACATGTGAGTTGGCGCATCTCTGAAGAAGCTGAAAGCTCTGTTCCTTCTCATTAATGCCAAGGCTGCAGCCGAGGGACCCTGAAGTTGATAGGCATTTTACTGCTGGTTTCACCAGGCACTGTGGCTTATCCATCATCCTTGCAACGTCTGTTGCTGCAGCACCAACCTCCACTGCACTTTCTGCTCTCGACTTCCAAAACAGGAAACTGGCTCCTTTGACAAAATGCCTCTGCCCAGCCTTCCCACCACCCCTCACCCAGCACCCACCTCTGCTCCAGCAGCTGGCAGCAATGTGACAAGCAACTACAACTGGCACAGACTCCACCACAGCATTATCCCAGCCACTCTGTGAGAGTGGCACGAGCTACTCGCTAAGAGAAAGCCGAAAGTGTCTGTGTTTACACCTCATTGCTGCAAGGATCACCCATTGCTTTTTCTAGATTCAAAGCTGTGCAAGGCTGCTGAGGCCAGGAGCTGCCTGGCACTTCCGCCTTGTGCCGCTGTCTTACGTAACTCGGTGTCTTTGGCTGGACAACAGACTGTCATCGCATCCTAACAACACACGTGGCTATAAAGAGTTGGGTTGGAGGAGGGTTTCCATGCCCGACTTCCAGATCAGGAAAACCAAAACCACAGGGGAATGGCCGGAGTGTTGGAGCAATGGCATTCGGTCGCTGTGGGGCTGCCAGGCACATCTGACGTACTCCTGAGAGGCTGAGATAGTTGCAGAGCATCATAAGGGGTAGAGAGATGATCCACAACAGTTGGAACCACACATGCCTTCAGCATGTTTTAGTTGGATCGAGCTCTTCAGTACTCAGGGCTGGGAGCCAGAAAGGTGGGAGTTGGGAAAGGCATCAAACTGCCCTTGCACCTTTGCAACTTCCTGAGTTCCCCGTGTGTTCCTGTGTGTGCCTGCATGTCACCATGTGTGCCAGGGCTGCCGGCTGGCATCTGGGGCTGTCTTCCCCCAGTAGCAGCTGGCCAGGAGCAATGCCTGAAGCCGAGGGACAGGATTTTCCTGAGCACCAGTATGAGGTTTTTTCCTCTTTGTACTTGGTCTTCTCAACAACAGCTCTGATTAAAACCAGGAGCTGTTGTATGCTCAGAATCATGTGAAGACCAGCCCAGCTATTTGGTCAACAAAATAAAAATTAAGATACTTGACTCTGAGCATGTGTTTTCTTGCTTTGTTCTTTTTTTAATTTTGGATGAGTCCCTGTGAGATTGGATCATTTTCCTGACAGATCAGCACAACTGGATGACTTAAAGCTTTCTAAAGATCAGTTCTTTTATCAGATGACAGCCCAGAAAGCCACTGGGGATGTATAGTCAGCAGCCACCCTTTATGGGAAGAGGAGAGGGTGGAAGGGGAGAGGCCGTGGTTCTGATTTGCTTGGCTCGGTGCTCAGGTTCACCAAGTTTTGCCGTATGCTGAAGCCATGTGATTCGTGTAGCTGTGACACAATATCATAAATCAATCCGGTTGGGCTAGGGAAGTTCACGAACCCTTACTGAACTTTTGGACGAACCTGGGTTGAGTTTCGAGCTCATAACGAAATCTGAAACCAGGCAGGCTTCAGAAGGATTTGTATTTCATTGCAAACCTTTTGTAGAGCTTCACTAAAAAGGCAGTGATGAGGAAAGCACTGGGTTTGGTTAAGAAAAACAGGTGTTGGCATGAAAGCATTTAAATAGAGCAAGGCTGACTTTGCAAAACAGTCCTACTGCAGTGTGAAAAACGATTATTTCTGAAAACCACTTCTTGCGCAGCACTGTCAGGAGTTACTTCCATTTCACAGAATTGACCAGCACAACTATAACACCTGCTGGGAAGATCCTTCTTTCCCATCAGATTTTGCAGGTTTTCAGAGTGATTTCAAACCTTTTACTTTAAAACCTGTTAAATTCTGCTGATCTGTTTGACCATTCCTGTATATTTTTTTAAAACTAATTTTATAGGCATGCAAGTCTCTTAAAAACATCTTACTGCAATGTTTTCAAAAGATGTCAAAGAGCATCTTCATTTTCAGACAGCTCAAAAGTCCCTTGTATTCTTTTCTTGAATCTGAATGCAGAAATGAAGCCAGAAAGGGCTTCCTTGTAAGGTTCACCATCGCTTTTCTAGCTGAAAGGGCGTCAGGCTCTCCTGCTGCTTCTCCCAAGATGGCAGATTTCTATTGAGGATTATTTGAGTCCAGATTTTGAATAAGCCTTTGCAGTGCTGCTTATTGCAAGTGGGTCATTGCCAATAACCAGCAGATTTTAAGATAATAAGGTTTCAGGTCCATTTTATTTGCCCTCTTCTATTTGAAACTTCAGGTTTCAAATTTGCAGCCCTTTCCTCCCCAAAGCACAGGACTGAGAAAGATGACATTCTCGAGCACTCTCAGGACTGCACAGCCAGCTTCTTAGCTGGTAATAAAAAAGCCACGGGTCTCTCTGAAAGAGCTTGAAATTTGTGTCTCTAGATGACCAAATGAGTTCCTCACTCCTCTTACCCATTCACAGTACAAATTAGTAGAAGCTATATCTTATCTGTTATACCTTACATTTTATATTTAATATTATTTATATAAAATGTGTGTGTATATATACCTATATGTATATCATATTAAGTTTCTATTAAATGTACATATTGCATGCTAAGGAACTGCTATGGCTATCCAGTCCAATGTTCTCCTTGACTTTAGGATGACTTTTGCTATTGGATTAAATTGAACCTGGAGCTGATCCCAAATTAACAAAACCAAAAGAAAAGCATGGGATTTCAGTCATTTTAAACAGCAGAGATACAAATAAATACTGACATTTAAACAGCTCTCTGTAGAGGTCTGTGTCTCTCATAAAGCAAATTGTGCTGATGCAAACAACTGACCTGTGTGGAAAAATACTGAAAAGCTCCAGACTTCAGGGCTAAAAAAGGGAGAAGGGTTAAGTGCCTTGCTCAGGAAAGAATAACGTGATGTTCATATTCTGAGCAATGAATTTTACTGGGCCTGGGCAAAATTAAACTTGGAAGTTTCAGGGAATAATGAGCTGAAATTCTCTTAGCTATGTAGAGCTGTCCCAACAAAACCAATACTTTGGGCCAACTTCTGCTTCCATGGAGATGGATACACCTTGTGTAGGCTGCTGGCGGACTGGACCCCCAGGACCAAGAGCAGCACCTTGTGGAGCACTGGACCTTGCTGGACCATATATTTGTTCCTGAAAATCTTCTCTTCAATGAGCGAGTCCTGTGGACCCTCAGCTTCTGATCTCTGCCCAGTGCATCTAAGTCCTGAGGGTTCAAGGGAAATCATTCTGGGTTTATAGACTTACAGCTGAGTTTGGAAACTGACTTCTGCTCTAAAATATGAGGTCTCAAATATGGGAACTATTTTGCTCAGTGTGTCAGGGCAGTAGATCCAACTCTGTTTGCCAGAGGGACCCCAGGAATAAGGCTGGGTAAGAAGGCAGAGAAGCCAGAGGAACAGGGCTTGACTTGATAGGTGATACAGAGCAGAAAGAAAATGTGGTCGCACAAAGAGGAAAGGAAACATGAATTCTTAGGGTCAGGAGGTGGGGGACCAAGAAGAGCTGGAGAAAAAAACAAGAAATGGAGGATATCTCAGCTAGATATTAGGAAAACTCTTCTTATCAAGCCAAGCAAGTTGCAAGCTGCTGAGAGTGCTGTGGAGTCAGAGTGGGCTCGGGTGTGGCATCTAACAGAAAGCCCCACTGGCACAGTATCACTGATCCTGGCACCTGATCCAGCTCACTGTGGGGCCCATCTTGCTGTAACTGTGTACAGCATTCCCTCACGACCTGTGGCCACAACGCCAACTCAGAGGGACTATGCACTCCATCAAAAAATCTGCAAGCCATTGAAGCATTGGGGATTTGCTGTGGTAACAATCATGCTATTCTGCCACCAAGGAAATTTTGCAAGGGCTCCCACAATGCCAGTGGTGTGACAGAATCGATGAGAGAAGGGTTGAGATTGGAAGAGTCCTCTGGAAGGCCTCTATTCAAGCAGGGCCACCTAGAGCAGGTTGCCCAGGACCATGTCCTAAAGGCTTTTGAATATGTCCAAGGATGGAAACTCTGCAATCTCCTTGGGAAACCTGCAAATCAGTGATATAAAATAGGCTTTCTGCCTGTCATACACCCATTGTGCACTTTGATCTTGGACAAGCTCTATATAAGAGATAAGCACTTGCTCCAAGCAGGGCTGAAGCAGATAACTCACTGGATGCCTCTTTCATCCCAAAGCATCCGTATTTCAGCACAGCATCACGGCTAGGAGCTGCCACTATAATTCACTATTTCCCAGACCTGAGGTCTTCCTCAAGTGGAGGCAATTATTTAGTTTCCTTCTATGCATGAAGGACCCAGTGCTGTGTTTTCAACGTTCAGGTGAGGGCCACTTCATCAGAAGAATAAAGAGCGCCATTTCAAAGGTGATTCCACTGGGTAGAGTTTAATAAGGAGCAAATTTCTCCCAGAAAGCTGGAAGCGCAGAAACTGCGCCATAAGCTGTGTGAAGAGTTATTTATTTGCTTGAGTAAAATCTTAGTGGCGAGCAAACACCTATTTGTGCTATAACTGATAGCAGCAGCAGCAGGAGCAGGAACAAGCTGGAGGTAATTTCATAATCAGAGATTTTCTGCCCCTGAAAATTCAGAATCCTGCACACACAGGACTTTCTGTGTGAGTGCCTGTGTGGTCTGCAGCTCTTTGTTATATACCACGGTTTTCCCCACCCCTCTGCAGAGACAAGTAGGTAGGAGGCAGCTGTTTGGATAAGTCAGCAGCAGGCGATAAGATTATAACAAAGCCATTGGACTGCAGTGGAAAGTTTCTATGCCACACACAGGAGCTTTTATCAGGGGTCTACAAATTGTCTTTGTTTCATTTTAAGGGCTTAACTTAGCTCATCCTCAAAGCAAAATGTCCTCATCCTTCCTGTCATCTTCCAAGATTGAGGAAGTGGTGAGATGTGTGTGTATTCGCTGTCACTGGATATTGCCTTACAGCAGAGCCTGGAAAGAGGTGTATTAATCAGCATTTTGGGTTTCCTTTTTCTTGTTTACCTCAGTTTTTTGATTACTTTGGCTGAGTAATCTATTTCCTCCTTTGCTCTGCCTAAACAAACTGGAGAATTCGGAGATGGTGTGAAGTGAGTCTGCCTGAGCTAAACCAACCCTGCTGGGAGCCAGGCACAGCCCTTCCCGCCCTGCACAACCCTAGCGCAGGCAGTGCCCACCCACCCTGCCCCAGTGCAGGGGCGATTACACATCTATACTCCATGCATACCCTAAAAAGCTGCAGGTCACTGGGCAGCTACTGAGTCGATAACTCAGCCAAGGCTTGTGAACTGGCTTGCAGCTATTTCACTCTTATCCACTGAAAAAGGGAAAGGCTTTCTGCACGGCTGTGCTGACCCATTGGAGAAGGTGAATTGAGAGAAATAGTGTCAGACAACTGGTTGATGAAAGAATTATTTTAGTTGGGCCTTTCAAATGCTGGAGTCTTGCACACAGGGATCAGTTTGGTGAACTCAGGGAGTTTGCTGATCAGCTTTCTGCAGCTGGTGCCATATTTTCAGTTCTCCAGCGCCTTGCACCAGCATGTCCTTACACCAGAGATGGAGGCAGTCACGTCTGAAAATGCACTGCTGTATGTGTGATGAGTGTATCATCTGTCCTCTTACTGAGGAGATCTTATAGCAACTAGCAGTACATAATGTGTAGCATTTCCTTAAAAAAATTGAAGGCAGTATCAAACCAAGCAGTAGCTTCTTGGAGTTACCCACTGCTCCTCTGGCCCTAGGGTCCAACATGTCTTCAGCGTTCAAAGCTGCCTTGCAAGGCCAGTCTCCGCCCCAGAAGAAATTGCAGTGTATGCGGAGAAGACACACAAAGAGGGGGAGAAAAGGGGTTCATTATTATCCTGTTTATTGGTGAAGGGAGCTGAAGAAACAGACGAACTTAGAGGTGTTCTTGATTTACTTCACCTGTGTCCTTCCTTTTTGGCAGCCATATTGCTCTCCAGCCATCTCCTTAGCTTGCACCGGACACAGGCTCCTCATCTGCCACCAGTACAGTCACTATGAGGTCCTTCAGTAATGCATGTGAAAACCTCAATCTGTCTGAGTCCACATGACATTGCAAGCGTAGACTGGCTGCTTTAACCTGATTTAACCAGGCCAAAGGGGAATTGTGTAGCAGAGCAACCTTATTCCCTGCCCACCCCAGTGCTAGTCCGGTGTTTAACCCCAATGTGATATGGCAAGTCCCATGCTCACTGTTTACTGAAAACCATCTGTTACAAGAGCTATGCCAAATGAAACCCACCCAACGCTAAATGCAAGTTTTGTGAGCAAGTAAATGAAATAATCAAAAAAGCTGGAAAATGTCTAGACCACTTAGATAGATTTATGTATTTAAGAGAGTTGGTTTATGTCTCTGCTAACAACTTACCAACCTCAGGAAAAAATATTTTAAATCTTCTGCCTGATATGATTTTTGGCTGGGAATGGAAAGACGAAACAAAGAGAGCATCCCATTAAAAACCCCAATCCCAAGCCTGAATAGCCCAGTAATAGTCTACAGACTGCTTTAAAATTTTTAAGAACATCTCTGCCCGAGATTTGCTCATACTTATTAGACATGTAATGTAAAAAGTATTATTTATAACACAATTCTTACACACACAACCTTTCTTCCAGGAAACGATCTTTTGTGCAGTGCTGGGAGAAACATCTGAGTTGCGAAGCAGTTTTAACTGCAGGGGAGTGAGAGGCTGACTCAGTCAAAAACCTTTCAATATCATTATTTTTGTTCCCTAGCAAAAGGTTGCTAAAGACACGCTGAACAAAGGCAGGAGAAGACACTCCTTTTCCTGCTGTCAGTGGCCCTTGAGTTCTTGAGCAGGCTTGTGCTGGTGGAGAGGAAAGTTGCTCTAACTTGCTCAAGTGGAGGAAGGTGCCATTGACACCAGGGCAAACGGCCTGCAGTCCCATGGAAGCCCCAGACCAGATTTATTGACACACAAGACTTTGTCCCTGCATTTTGGTGGAGAAAGTCGTCCTAATTCATCCTAATAAGCCAGAAGGGGACTCGTCCTTTGTTAGACAACCCTCAGGGATTACTGAAGAAATTTGGGAGCTTCCAGCAGTAGGAAAAAAAGTTAGGGAAGGAGTGAGCTCAATGGCCGTCTTGCTTCCTATCTCTGCCCTTCTGAGATGGCAAGCCTGGGCCAGCTCAGAGCCTCCCTGAACATACCTGCAGTCCCACTGACTCATTTTAACCAGGAAAATTGCACTGCACAAATCCTCAGGGAGAAAGGAGCCCTCAGCTCCTCAGCTGAGTTCCTCCTGCTGTCAAAATGACCCTACATGGGAACTTCTGCAGAACATGTATATATGTACACATGTACGTACGTATATATTAAAACAGCTCTAAAACAGCTTACGGATCAGTCTAAGTGTCACGAAGTTGTTTTTGTGCTCAAAAGCAGTGTGCAGAGAGTGTGGGGAGGGCAGGTACAGGCTAGTTCTAAAAAGAGGGAAGTTCCTATCTTGCTTTTTGATAACTGATTGTTTCTTTTGTTTTACTTTGGTTTTTTGCATTTGTGACAGTTACTGTGAATGGTAGCTTCGTACTTCTGAATGGGTTTTGACCAAGCAACTCAGGGTGTAGATGTCAGTATTTTTAATGATGAAGCAGAGAGTTTATGGTATACGCATTCTTTAGATCTTTAGTTCTCTATGTATCTCGGTAGCTATACCCTGAGCTATAGCTATCGAGCCTCTGTTAGTCCCTATAGGAATAAGCACAATACTACTATTACTTTCAGTAAGGTCAAGTCTGGGTCCACTGCAGACAGAGATCCATTAAGCCCTTCATATGCTGGGCAGACCTTCCAAAACTGGCCTGGTGTTCTTGTTGTTCATTCCTCCTGGCTGCTGTTAATCAATTAATATGTGAATCTGCAGACTCAAATGGAGACGGGATATTAATGTAGACTGTGCACTATTTCCCTA
>NW_010422904.1:38853-109703 GCF_000710305.1 Buceros rhinoceros silvestris
CCCTACAGGAACTAATATAAAAGCTGTCATTAACATAATGCATATACATGAGTCAAACAGAAAGCTATTAACTTTTGTGTTCATCCAAGCAGGCTCAGTAAGTGCTTTACCATCAACAGTCTTGCTGCACTTGAAATTAAATACATGTGTCAAGGTTAGCACTTCATGGGCTGAGAAACTGAACCAGAAGAATATTAACAGATGTTAGCAATATGTGTGTGTGGAAGGGGAAGATCACACTTGAATCTAGTCAGTACCAAGCAGTATTTGGAGCCTGGAGCTAATAATCTAGAAAAAAAGCCACTTTCAGTGAGCGCAGATGGAGTTTGTGTTCTCCACTGATGCCTCTCCCCTCTTGACACGCCCAGATGGATTTTCTGACAAGGAGCAATACTTATTCACAGTGTGACCTCGGGCATCCAGGAACCAGCATGGTCTCTTGCAGCAAGACAGAGCTTTCTGAAGAAATGTGTCTGAATGATACAGAATTACTTATGGTCTCCATCTCCCTGCAGTAGCTGATTGTCCCAAGGATGGGACAACAATTACTGCTCCCCGTCCCCCAGACAACCCGCTGGTTGAAGGTTGGATTGTTGAAACAATGTTCAAGGAAGCTGGTTTGAGTCAGCTTTAGTTTCCAAAGTTTTAAAATTCCAATCAATCATTAGCTATTTCACGTAATTATTAAGAGAACAGGTAACTGATGTCAGGAGAATGCGGGCTTTGAATTCATTTGGAGAAAAAAGCCTGCTCAGGTCTGAGATCAGAATTCCAGGTGTAAAAGAGAGAGCTCTGTCCAGAAGTGCTCCCAGGACTTACCAAGTGGCAGATTTCCACCATAATCCCATATTGCACACCCCATGATATCTGAGGGAGCGTGCACAGGAATAAGGGATGCAGTCATATTTATGAAAGGTCCAAGGAGGAGGAAATGCTATACGAGAACTGGGAATTGGCAAAGATGACTATAGTTTAAGAAAATAAAATAGACTAATGAGACAATCTGGGAAGCAATACAGCCAGTGAGTTGGACATCTGTTCTGGGGAAAAGGCTTGGGAGCCTTTTCAAGGAATGTGGTAAGAGAAGGGCGACCAAACCCTGCTTGATTAGAGGAAGCCGGCACAGGAGGATCATGTCATGCTTAACTACTCTTTAGGAATTCTTTGAAGATACCACTGCCACCACAGATAAGGGCAATTTAGTGGGTAGCAGAATATTTTGATTTTCCAGAAGCATTTGACAGTTTTCCATATAGGAGATTAATGGCTTTTGTACAAAGACATAAAAGGGAACATAAAAGAGTGACTGGAATGGAAAAACAGCTTAAAAATACGAGACAAAGGTTGGCAAAGGATGGAAGGAAGCATTTCTGATTGTTTCTAAAACTGACACCACTTCTATTTATAGTGGACCAAATTAGATTTATATTGAAGCCAGTGGTAGTTTGCCACTGAAATCAGTTTTGCAGAAAGACAATGAAAATTGGTGGTGTCCTGGTTTGATTTATGTACCTGTTCAAAGCAGCCTAAATACGGGATGGTAAATCACCTGTCTGCTCGAGCTGCAGGCAGACAACAGTTGGAAGTGCTGCTGGCTTTACTTGGAGAGTCTGACAGAGGGACACCTGGGGTGACTTCTCCCATCATCCCATGCAGAGGGAGCTGGAGGGGTCTTCGAAAGCGTCGCTGCCTGTAGCCAGGCAGCATGAGTGTTCCCATCCAGACCCCTGCCTTACTTATTGGACCAAAAGTATTTCCATGAAAAGTGCTGTCTGAAGACCTGGAAGCAGGGCTGAAGCAACCTGTTTGGAAAAGGAAAGATGCTTTCCATAATGCATCCAATGCTGTGTAATGTGTCCGTAATAGCACAGGCTTGTACAGCAGCATCCCCAGTGTGCACCTGCAGCAAGATTAGGCCTCCTGCCCCTTGAAAGCATTGTAAGACTGGGGCCTGGTGGGCAAAGTGTCAGTGCTGGTCCCGTGGGCTGAGTGTTGGTGGGATCTGCTCTGATCTGAAGTGACTGAACTCTTCCCTAGTCACTCCAGCCAACTGTTTGTATGGATCACTGTCCCCATGTCAAACACCAGAGTTGCCCCAGCTGATGTGCATGGACATTGGGAATTAAAGGAGAGTTCATGAACAAGCATCTGGTGACACAGAAAGCCTCAGCATGCCAATAGAAATGTTTAACATGGCATGAAGGTTTTCTCCTCAAGTCCTGCTCTCACTAACACTAGTGTGGGTCAGGCACAGTGCCTCTGAAATTGATGAATGGGTCATTGAAGTGAAATCCCATGAGCTCAAAACTGGCACATCTTCAAGGTCCGTAGAGTCCTGTTGTCTGTTTACCAGGACATACAGAGGTATCCCGTTTTTCAAGTCTGACTATGGGCTCTGAAGTTACGTGCTCCCTTCCTCTTGGGTAGAAGTGTCTTTCATGTAACCTGATGCTCTTCTGCTTTGACAGGTATTTTCTTGATCAGAGCCATAGAGCTAGGCCTATATATGAGATCCTAAAGTTGTTCAACTTTTCTCTGCGATGTCTCTTGCACTCAAGTTAGGTTAATTGTTGGACATGGGGCACATCAGACAGAAAGTCACTAAAGAAAGTTTCTCCCACAGGCCTTCATTATCTCTCAGTTCTGAAGGAAGCAGTCTGCAGAAGGGAAAAGCTTTCAGATGATTTTGCCTGAAAACTTTTTTCTATTCCTTTTCAGTTTGGTCTGTAGTACTTTATCCTGGCTTTCAGAGTGGAGGGAAAAAGAAAGACAGGAGAAAATATACCATGTTCGAATGCCTGTGGGGAAAACAAATAGCATTTGAAAGATGTTGTTTTAAAATATAACTTCCTACCTGTAGTCTTTGTTTTTTCTGGAAGAGACTAGAATCTTTGATGGCACTTGAGTTCTTAAAAACTCCTTTAAAAACTTACTCATGAAAGTAAATCAAGATAAGTAATACATATGGTAACAATACTGTCTGCTGCTTGGTTTCGACTTGTTCCAGCTGTTTGCACAAGGGTGAATTGCGGGGCTGGGAACACTGTGTCCACAACCCGGTTACTCCAAGTGGCTGACAGACCACTTGGGCAGCCTGCTACGTCCACGTGAGCAGGTAGGGTAGCAGATAAGGTAGCATTCGCCTCACAGAAATCAACAGAGTTATAGCACAGGAAAATCTGGCTCCTCCAGATCTTTGAGGCTGCCATAAGAAAAGGTCATGATCAGTAAACAAAAAGAAAATAATATCTGGGCGTTCAAAGTCTGCCTGAAGTTTAATTTCGCCATCAGAAAACCCAGCACTAAAGTTTAAGATAATATTTGGAGGGAAAAAGATACACTTGGGTGGTTTATTTGAAGTAACTTCTCGTATCTCATAGCCTGACTTTTAGAAATCTTTCTCTTATTTGAACATTTAATGTGATTACTCCTTACAGTGGAGCTATCGTTAGTAATGCACAGATAATCAGCCCAAGGGAGATGCACTTTATACTCCTGCTTGTTACTGACATTAAAAAAAGAGTTGTATACCTGAATGCACTAGTGTATGAACTTCTATATACTATGTTGAATTCCTTATTCAATAACAATGTGGAGACCTTACATAATGTTTTGTCTTGTTGCTGGACCTCTGCAAAATGTGGTATCTTGTTATTTAGTCCCTTCTTCAGTGGCATAGCAAGAAAGACGCTAATGTAGTTGTCACAAGTTATCTGCCATAAAATGACAGGCTTGGGAACTGAACCTAGGCATCCTGCCACCCACCCCAGCACCTCTGACCAGCATCCCTTGTAGGCCACGTTATCTCTTACGCTGCAGGGGTGGTTGGGGTGGGTCATGTCATGCCCATCTTTGACCTGTGTAATGTAATTACAGCATGCAGTGCTCCTGTTTTCTCCTAGCCCTTTCTTTAGTGACACTATACGAAGCAGAAATGTCACCTGCCATGTGATGTATATAAATACAATGGCACTATAAGCAATAACCACAACTGAAATAAATGGCTGGGGATAAGACTGTGATTTTTCCTTCCTTAACTTTGCAGCTGGTTGTCGGGGAAGGAGACGAGCATATCTCGCACTCAAATGTACTGGGAGATTTCATCCACAGAGCAGAATGTTTGGCATCCAAGGTTATCACCTACTATATGTCTTCCTGGGATTGCCCAGGTATGAAAAACTATATTTAAACATTCCTTTAAACACCCTGCCCACGTCCCATGCTTCCTGTCTCAGAAGACCTTCAGGCTGCAATAAAGTTAAAGCCAGAGTTAACTCTGATTACTGAAATTAATTGTGGGGTTAGCAGAAGCAAGGTCTAAAGTGGAGCAGGTTTGTGTTACAAATCCGGGATTCAGCATCACAGCCTGTGGTGGAACGGCTGGGCGGGTAAGGGGTCCACAGGATCAGCTCCAAAACAGCCAGCAGGCTGTATGCTGGCACCTAAATTTCACACTGTCTCCCTTGCTCCTGCAGAGAGAAGAAATACTGTCCCCAGAGCCCCTATTTCAAATAGCCTCCTATTGCTGCCGCAGCCATCTCGACTGGGGTGCATCTGTTGCTGCTGAATCCATCTCAGAGAGGGACATGGGATCCCTTTTTGCCTTAATTTCAGCTCTTTTCCAGAAGCCTGGGCAGGATAGTGGGGAGCATTCAAGGGGAAGCAGATATCAGGGCAAATCTGTGGTGATGAGCTCTCCTGGGCAGTGATACTACAAGCACTCCAGGACACCTAGTTCTGTCCCTGGTGCTGCCACTGAACACACTAACACAGCCTGTCACTTCCCCACCTTGCTGCCCTTTTCCACCTGCTCTACTGTAGCTACCCAACCTAAACTGTGTGGTCTTCTGGGTTGGTGCTGTCCTTCCTGGGGCCTTTGCACTGTATCTGCAACAGGAGGCCCTGATCTTTGGCCCTGCTGCAGTATGGGTGCTCCGTTGGATCCTCAGGATTTTCATTCCTATTCTGATTCCAGGCAAGAATAACATTTGCCAGATCTAAGTAATAGAAAAAGTCACAGGGACAGGAAATAATGCTGCTTATTTCTGGTTTTTAAGAGAGACTTGACAGGTCAGTACAAGAGACGAAGCATCCAGCTGGGCTTCCTGCCCTCAGTGTTAATGCTCACTAACGCAGTGTCTGCACGGAGCTGTGATGGCATCATCAGAGCAGCCCGACTGGAGGCATCACTAAACAGAGGCCTGCAGCAGCTCTGCTGCAGCTGCAGAACAAGTCCTGTGCTCTCTCTGTGCCCAAGCTCACGGGTCAGCATAAATTAATGCAGTCCTCAGCAAGGAGAACAAGGATCTCCCCAGCATACACTTGCCCATGTGTGTGTTTGTGCAACCGTCTTTACCAGATTTCTTCGTTATCAATTGGTTTCTGAAGTTTTCAAGAAATGCTGAATCTTTGCTTTTCTCTGCAACTGTGAACTACAACTATGAACACAAGAAAGTGATGACATGACTACTAGAGCGAGGTCTTATGGAAAACCAGTAATTTTCTGTTTATAATAAAATTATGAGAGATGCCAAAAATGCATGGTCCTTCCTGATATGAGCATCACCTCGAGAGCATCACCTCAAGCAGTCTCTGTCCTTGCTGGTCAGTTGTATTTCCTGGGTTGCTGCTACTTACCCCTCACAACTCTCGCATACACAGACATCATCACATCCTCTGAAGCAAAGAGGTACAAAAGTACATAGAAAGCAGCCTGAGGAAGCTGGCCAAGAGCTGTGAGGAAGAGGGAGCTTTGAACAGTGCCATAGCTGAAGCAAGGGCTCTCTCTTCTTTGAGAAAAGGGGTTTCTGAGCTGCCAGGTGAAGGGGACAGGCACTCGGTTGTGTACACCAGCACTCAGCAAGCAACCCTGCCCTGTTCCTCACACCCTGGCAATCATGTAGCCAGGAAGCAGATGCCAGACCTTCCTCATTATCTCATTTCAAGAGTAAAATCTGATTAGATTTAAAAACCAATCAGCAAAATTGAAAACATTCGGATTTTCACATTCTGGTGAGCAAACCCTTGTGTTTGAGCATTATCATACGGAGAACGCAACTGCAGCATGCTGGGTTTTGCCTGGTTGCCATTTCAACCTGCCAAACAGGGTGGGAGCAGGTGTGGACCTTTCCTGGAGCTTGCCTGGATGCTGCCACAGCAAGCCTGGCTTTATGGACACATTTTGTTTGCAGTGACCCATTGCAACAAGAGCCCCAAATGCTTTTGGTCACGCTTTAGGGCTACTGAAGTCACCAGCAAGAGTCTCACCAGTTCAGGCAGGACCAGGATTTGGCCTGGTGGATGCAAACAAAAAGGCTGAGACAACAAGCTCTCTGGATTGCTCCGAACAATCTGCCAGCTGACGGGCATAAAGCAGTTTTTACAAAAAAAAACAGGCTAATTTTACATAGCTCTCCCGTGAAGCAGTCCTCTTTCTGCTGCTTGTCTTACAAAAGCAGTGAAGCCAGCTTTCTCAGCACTGCTGTTATCTAATAAATCAACAGACTGAAAACATCTTTCCAAATAGACAACTGTGTTTATTAGTAAAAGATACTAGTAAAAGCACTCTGTAATGAAGATTTCCTCATTTCTTTGTTTTATGTTTATTATAGCGTCTTCTCCGTGCAACAGGTAAAACTGACATAATGATATTAGAGTCAGGCAGATTATTTATTTTTTTTTAAATGTGCCTGGGGTGACTAGCACAACACAGCAATGTAGCAGGACCTGCAAAGGAATTAGATGTTGTTTCATGTTACAAGGCAGACCAACACAAATTTACGTGGGTAGTTTCCTGGAAACTGAGCCAAAGAGGACCTCAGATGTCACCATCCCCAGCACCTCAATGCCTGAATTTGCAATGTCTATTCCCAGGGTGTAATCTCCAACCTCAAATTAGGCTTTTGGCATGGACAGAAGAAAGCTGCAGAATGTGATACCACAACTTAATACTGACCACTGCGAATGAAGCACTGCTTCGTGGAAATGAAGCACCCAAAAGTCTCCATTTAGGCACCAAAAATGGAGACCACAGCATTAGTGAGCAGTTTAGATCTATATAAATAAATGCTTAAAAATTGTTTCCTTATCAAAAGAAGCTGATCAGCCTTGTACTTCTGAAAGAGTGATCAGGAGGAATATGAGAAAGATAGTCTGTGCAACTTTTCGACATCATTGAAGAGATGATGTAAGCCTTTTCCAGGGTTTTAGTAATCAGCTCAGGTTAACAGCTTGAAGCAAAATATCTTATCTTGTTGTTATTCTATGGGAAATACCCTGGGGCTTCATGTATTGGTTTGTTAATAAGGAGAACCAGAAGGCTGATTTTTAAAATTCCCCTTTCTGATTAATCAGGACGTTTTGTTAATTACATGCTAAGCAAAAACATGAGCTTGGATATAGGGAAAATAAAGACCTCTATCACACATATTTATCCTCCACAAGAAACAACATATGAAGAACTGCCTATACTGAATTTCATCCGTGTTTGCAAGCTGCAGTGCTGCCAAAGGCAACAGTGTGAAAATCTGCAAGACTCGCATTCATCCTTGGTATTACTCAGCTCACTCCAGTGGAGGTACAGCTGGGATAAGTTTGTCTCGATAGAGATAAACAAACGAAGGCACTAGACAGAGCCGCCTGCCAAGAGCAGAGATCAACATACTACTCTTGGGAGAAGCAAGCAGATACCATTACTAGTGGTGGGTTTAACCCAGTCTGCAGCACAAGAGTTAGTAATGCTCTCTGTTTCTTCCATGTCAAAGTGCAAGCCATTCCCCACAGCTGTCTGACCCTCCAAATCCAGCTGTGGGGTGGTTTCCATCCTTAACACTAGCCGGCTACATTTCCCCACCTGCAAACAATAAGAAGAACTTACGTGACCAACTGGGAGCCCAGAAAGAGTATGAGAACAGGGCAAAGGTGCCTGTGTTGTTCAGTTCCCCCAGACAAGACTCGTCTTTGCATTTCATACTCTTTAATGGATTTTCAAAGAAAAGCAAATTCTTCATGAAAGCACATCACTTCCAGTGCCTTCTCCTTGCAGACTGTTACAGTTCCTGCCTAACAGTCCCAGCTCCCTAGCAACGATGCAAGATGCCATTTGTATCCCTTCACCAGGTTTCATAGAGATTTAAGGACTTGATGCCACACATGTACATGCATTTGACTGCCGTATCTTTCTGCTCTGTCCTAACAACCCCTGCCTGTTGCATCCATGGGAAAGACAGTGAATCACCTGGTACAAAGCCCCAGAACTGCACTGAAGTGATACATCTTCACAGTTTCTTTAATGTTTGGGTAGTTTAACCAGAGAACCAGTGAACTGCTCAGTGAGTTTATGCTGTGCAGACCTATGCTGGCAAATGCTTCCAGCCTCGAAGTTGCCCGTCCCAGATTCCTACCGTAGCACACATAAATTGGTCTAATGTACCTGTCATGCAGCATGGAGATATCATGACATTTACGTCAGCAGAAGACATCAAACCTTTCCAACATGTATCTGCTGTGTTCCGCGTTGGGATGAACTAACAAATGTCAGAGCAGGATTAGGGCTGTTGCGGAGTTGTAAGCACGTATTACTTGTAGCACTGTATTTTGCAGTGTACCCAGATAGTTAATTTGATCTGCTGCCATAGAAATCCCTGGCAGAGAGGCAGCAGAAGCAGGAAGGCTTATCTCAAGGGAAGCCACATCTTACATAGCCCAATAGGCTGATATTAATTGTGATAGTCCTCATTGGAGTTTCTCAGAAAATGTGCTGCTGTTTATGAATGCCATCTTGTTCTTTAAAAAAGAGAGAAAAAGAGAAAAAGAGAGAGAGAGAAAGAGAGAGAGAGAGAAAAGACAGAAGTGTGTGGGAAAGAAAACAGGGTTGATTTCAGACATTTGGTAGGAGAGCCAACTCTGTTCTTGACTAACTTCATCTGTGTGCTGCCGGGAGTTTGGGTAAAGCTGACATGGATTTCAATGAAGAAATTAGGACAAAGGGGTAAAATGAAGTGCAGAAGAAATATAGGCTGAATTTCAATATCTCCTATTTAAATGTGAGGGAACTTTTTAAACTAAAGAAGTCAAAAAGAACTAAAGATCCTGTTATTTCCAGCATCTGCATTCAGAGTAAGACAATCTGCTGGGGAAGGTGCTTCTTCTCCCTTCCCTGTTCACGTCTATAAGCGCCTCAGAATAAAATCTCAGGGAGTGGCGAATCAGCACACATGTGCACTGCAGATGCATAGTCATGCAACATGGAAAACACAGATGGACAAGAAAGCTGGGGCTTCACTGGTTGAAGACTGGGAGAGCTCACCTGAAAGTGAACAGATCCATGCTGCCTTGCATCACATCACAGCCTCTGTGATTAGTGCTTACAGTGTTAAAGTGACCCAGCCTGAGGAATTTAGATCCCTGCCACCTTGAGCAAGATATTGCCCGAAGAGCACCTCCTCCTCCTCTACAGAAGCTCATCTTCTACAAGCATCATCAGGTCTGAAATCAAAGGTGGGTCTTAATGCAAGGAGGCAGGTGCCAGCTTTCGATGTCTATGCCACTCAGGCAATTAGCTGACAAATATAAACCAGATCTCCACATTTCAAAGCTCATTTGCATTGCTCCTGAGACAGTCTGTCGGAAAAGGATGCAATTAGTTGAAGCTGACGAGATTTACGCACGGAGAAAAAAAAAAGAAACAAGATTTGAATCTGTCAAAAACCCAGGCAAGTGGCAGCTCTGGCATGAGCATCCTTTGGAGGACAGCACTCACTGGGACTTCAGCAGCCATGAGGGAGAGACAGAGCTGCTGCCTCCTGCCACCGAAGTCAGCAGAGGGGATCCTTACAGTCACAAGCACCGGAGTGGTGCTGGCAGCCTCGGTGGCGGGCTGCTGCTAGGAGCTGAGCTGCTCCATCAGCAGCCCAAGCTCCCACCTGCCCTTGGCAACATGATCCAATCTGTGTGTTTGACTCAGCTGATCCACTGCCACTCACAGACTCCAGCTTCTGCTCTTCGTGGATGATGCAGGTGGACATGAACATCCAGAAGATGTAGCCCTCCTAAATATGAGGGTTGTCATTTCAGGATCACGTGCAAGCTCATCAACATCATGGCTTGGCTTCGCAAATGAAGATCTGGGAAGAGCTTTTCCCACGCTCACTGCAAGTGATGAGTGCACCCTTCGGGGCTGCGCGGTGGATTTTTTAGGTGAGGCGCAGCGTGTGTGGAACTGGCTCCACCCTTTACACCTGAGGTTCATCTGCCAGGGCCTGGCGAGCTTGGATGGTGACAGCGAAGTCCTCAGGTCGTAGGTTTGGTTAGAGTGTCCTTCTCTTAGATGATGGATGCCTTACAAGGCTAAACGAGCTCCATCTGCCCGGGTTTGGGTTAGAGTTGTCCTTCTCCTAGGATGGTTGCCCGAAGGCTAGTGAGCCCATCCTGCCCATGAATACACTTGTCTGACCCTTCAGTTGAGACCTGTCTGGCTTGGGAGACCCTACTGGAGGCACATGCCACCACCAGCACAGCTCTCAACCTCACAAGGGCACGCAAGCTCCTTCCCCATGGCAAGGGGGTGCCTGTGAAAGAGTCGCTGCTCTACCTCCAGACATCACAGACCCGGGCACGGGGCGGCCAGGGCCTGCCAAGAATGGGAGTCCTGGAGGGTATGAGCAAGCTCAGCAGCCATGACAATAAACAGACCTGCAGATCAGGCAGCTGAGATGTACCTCTCACTTTTGCTTAACTAGGTTATATGGGCAAGGTGCCACAATCCATGTGACTGTCTTCCCTCAAAAGTAGGAAAACTACATTAGAATCCCCTCAAAGTGGATGGCATACCTGCTGTTTAAGAGTAAAATCACTACAGTAAAATGATGTGTTCAGCATTCAACACTCAGAAGACTTCCTGTTATTTTCCACTCGTGAAATTCAAACTCGTGAAGAGAAAAAATAAAGCTTTGCCTTGCACACAGTACTTAATTCTGCTCTGTGGTGAAAAGCTTGCAATAATTAAATTATTAAAGCACTTTAATGGTTGTTGGAGACTATTTTGGTGTGGAAAAACACATTCCCTTCTTCCATTTTTTTCTTTTGGCACCACTATGACAGGAGCTAATGGTGCCTGTGCTGCTGATTTGAGTGTGGTCCTTTATTTGCCATTGAGCAGTCATATCAGCAGCCGTTTAATACAAAGCACTCCTGTTTCCATTCTCCGGGCAGGGTGGAGCTGGGGCAGCCCTGCAAGCTCTGCCCTGCTGCCACAGGCAAGCTCGAAGCTGTAAAACACAGCCTATAGCTGTATTTTAACCAAGATCGGTAAAACTGTCAGTCACCTTAAACAACTGAGTCTCGACAGCCTATGTGCATGTGAATTAGCAGTAGACAAAGAGAAGTGATCAGCTATGTTGCTTTTGCCTTGCTGGCTTCACTCCACAGCAGGTTCATGGCCCTAGCAGTTGCATCAGAAGAGACAGTGAGCTGTTAATTCCTAGCCATCTCCCCCATGACACTCTCAACTTTCTAAAGCTTTCTTATATCCTCTTAACTGCTACCCTTCTGAGGCTTAATAGCCCTAACTCACTCAGGAATTCTTTGGTTCTGCTTGTTACCATCCTCAGAAGCTGTTTGCAGAGAGGGGCCCAGACCTGCACAGGAGTGATCCAGGACCCCTACCCTGGCAGCAGCATTGGGGTTCCCATTTCATGCTTTCTTCCTTTTCCAGTAAGTCTCTATACTTAATTGGCTTTTGATTGTCGCTGCGGGTGGAGCTGCTCTCTTCATGGACCAGTCTGCTCAGACGCTGTCACCATACACACAAAATGGGATTCTCGCCTCTCCATACATGTCACACAGTGATGTAAACAGTTTGCTTCACAACCTAGATCATTTATCTACAGGAATCTGATTTTCTTTTTTATTGCCAGTTAGTCTCATTAGGTCCTCTTGCATTTCCTAACAGCCTTCATTTCAATACCTTAATAGCTCCGTATCACCAACAAATATTGACTCATGGCTCCCTTCCCTCTCCAGGTCATTTATAAACACGTCAAACAAGCCAGACCTGGCACAGATTATTAGCATAGACTAGAGACTTGCACAACTCCCTTGATGACTTCCCACCACTGAGGAAAATGACTGTTTACTTCCACCTGTAGTTTTCTCTCATTTAGCCAATTACTTGTGTGGATTAGGACCTTACCTCTTGACCCCTGGCTGCTTAGTTTGCATAAAAACCTTTATGACAAGACTGTTGGAAAACGAAAGAGAAAGTGTCACCAGCTTCATATATTAGCTGACCTCACCAAAACATCCCTAGAGGTTTGTTAGACAGAACTTTCAGAAGTCAGGGTGACTCTTCATCACTTGCCTGTTTTTATCCAGGTGTCCACTAACTCTATCCTGTATCACAGTCTAAGTTAATTTCCCTGGCACAGATGTTAGACTTGTCATTTCCTAGATTCCTCCTCTTTTACACGTGATTAGTCACATTTGCCTCCCTCCTGTCTTCAGATGCCAGTCAATGAGTGTTAATTGCTAGCTAATTTCTTGACTACCACCTGTATGTTAGATTTCATTTAATATTAATTACATATAGAATTTCAGATGTCTAAATTATTCTACTCTTAAGATTTTTCAGGACAAAGAGAAGACTTATATAGGTGCTGGATTTCATGAAGGACTCAGTTTTACCAAGGAGCACAACTTAATTACAAATTCACAAGGTAAGTATGCATATGGCTTCTTTGCCTAGCCACACAAGTTGTTAGGCATCCACTTTACATACAGCAGGGCTTTGCTTGCACAGATGCTGCAGAGCATGAGCTCATGCATTCATTTACTGAAAAATCCATCCTGCTATATTTCTATGTTCAGTACATAGTGTCTTATGCATAGTTTATTTTGTACTTTATTTATATCTCTTATTTCCACTAGTTTTTTCTTCAAAAAAATCTGTGTTTGGAACTGTCATGTTGATGATATGTTGAAGTCTTGGAAACAAAAATTGACTCATCCCCACTGAGATCCATGGAATATTTGCCCAGTATTTCAGCTGGTGCCAGTACTTCATTGAGATCTGTTCATTCCTCCTGCTAGGAGTAGGAGTAGAGAAATACCTTCCCTTGCAGCCATGCCCCACAGAGAAGTGCTGCCAGTCCCAAAGCACCTCCTGGACCTCAGTGGGGGAGCCCAGATCTAGGATGCTGAAAGCAGTGGCAAGAACTTGTACAAGTGACAGAACTGGTGTCCAAAGTCCAGAGATAAAATAAAGAAACTTTAAAACACTGTGAGGTCTTTGGGCAAAACTATATCAAAACCACAAGGTACCTCATGGGTGGTGGTGAACTCAACAGACTAAATCAGCAAGAAATCCTAAATCAGCACCACTGAAATATTAATACTTACAAACTGGATCTCGACATACTTCTAAGGGAAGACCCGGTTCTGATCAAGACAATGTTATGATGTTACAGATATAGACAGGTGTCAGATCTATGTTCTCGGTAATGTCTGTGTAGAAAGAGTCTCCAGATGTAAGACCCTAAGAAGTAATACAAAATATCTGAGCAACCTGTAAAACATTATTAGTAGTATTGCAGAGTAGGGACCAAAAAAATTTTTTTTATCAACTGCCCTTGTGCACCTTCAATCCAGTATTTCTGCCAATAATTTTGTCTTTCTTGCATGAAGAGTACAGCAAAGCCCTTGCTGGATATTACTTACTGAAAATCAGCCAGGATGTGCTCATGATTTCCAGAGGTCTCTAACAACATGCACTGCCATTCACTCAGACATACTCAACAGTGAAGTGGTGTTGAAGATACCCAGCCCTAATTACGTTCTTTCCCCCTTACTTTAAGATAGAAAAAAAATCACGTTTTAAAGCATGGAAAATGTGCTTTTTCCACATCAGTTTCGATACTTAGCCACTTAAGATTACCTTTAGATGGAACTGACTTTCATGCTAAACTTGACTAGGAAAAGTAAGAGTTTAAGAGCAGTAAGAAGAAAGAAAAGAGCCCGTAACTATGCCCCTTCTGTAAGTTGAAGTATGGATTAATCACCAAAAGTGATTAATGAAGGAACCAGAGCTAAATGTGCAGGTGCCAGTGAGTTTTAGAAGGATTCTGGTGCCTACTTAAGTTCCCCCATTAAAAACAAAGACCCAAACTTCCTGAAACAGAAGATTTCCGTGTCTGCTTTATATGCATCCCAGACAAGCAAATGAAGGGGAGTATATGGGATATTGTGAAATAACTTGAATTCCGCATGCAAGTGAGTTTATAAGCTGTTTGCCTCTCAGGAACCTCATCTCAGACGTCCCTGGCATACTTGGCTCACACTGCTTGCCTCTGCTTTATTCATTAAACCCATTTCATGATAGCAGGAGTACATTCCCTTGGGGATTTTTGCACTTGTAGAGGCTGGGACAGAGGGCTCTGAAATGTAACCTTAGGCATACTGTCACTGCCCAGCAGCAGGTTGCAGTCCAGTCAAAGAGGAGTTGCACACTGATTGTTACACCCAAAGCAAATTTATCCTGGAAGTAAGCCTGCAGCTATCAATCAAGTTCATCTAAGTCAAAGTCTCGCCCTCTATTCCCATGAGCATGGCTTTTTAACATTAATTTCTCACAATTTGATGAGTTTTAAACTTTCTGTCCATGTGAGTTTACAGCTAATTAGGTAGCACCAGGTCCTTCTGTGGCCTCCCTTGGGAAGAGCTTGGTTCTGTGGGCCAATGGAGAACCTATGATACTGAAAATCTACCTTGTATATAGCCAGTGTGAAAGCACGCTCAGGACAGTTAGCACCCTTCAAAAATGTGACTAGATTCATTCAAGAAAAGGGGAGACATTTCTGTGAGATGCAGGCACTTATTTGGGCTTGCTTTGACCCAAATGGACAGCTGATGGAAGGACATGACCATGAGCAAAGCGAACATATTTAAGATTTTGTAGTTTCAAAAGCTACGGGGTCCTCCTTAGGTTTCACTTGCACATGTCTGTCTTCCAAAGCTTCAACCAGGATCTCAAGCAGAGTGCCAGACCAGCATGTGTGCACACACATAGAAGAGGTGTCGCTCAGAAACCTTTGATTAGCTATGCAGTGATTTAATTTGCAGACAGCAGTTGAGCATCATTCAGGAAAACGAGTTAACTGAAACATGATTAACTGCGTGTCAGCAGAGCAAGCTGAATTAATCTGTTGAGGACATTAACAGGCACACAGATACAATAGGGCTTCCAAAGAACCTATAGAAATAGAATAAAGAGACACAGAGACCAACTCACATTTCTAATTAATAATGAAAGCATGAATGAAATACAAGTTTCTCCCACTTCTTGCTCACCTTTCACATGCCCTTTCACAGAGGGATTTGTACATGCGGGAACATTTCAGGCACATCTAGAACTTGTTTAATCCAAAAGTTAAACCATGTTGGCAAATTAGCTCAAGTCACTTTGGGCAGAGGGAGGCCAGTTTCTGAGGCAGTCAGTCAGGCACTGAAGAAATGCCGCGTGAGTTAGGAGATCAGCCATGCAGAAAAGCCAGAGAGCTCTGTGCAGCAGCTCTTCAAAGGATATTCACTCGGCAGTCAATCCTGATGCTGAAATCCAGGCTCAAGTTTCAGTTTCAAGTAAATTCAAAGTTCACAAGTGAGGATATTTTCTCACAGGTAGTGGTAAGCCTCTTTATTCTGCTTTCATGCTCCCAGGTCAATACTTTGCCTCAGATAATTAAACACAGTGTGATGCTGAGGGTCTGTACAAGAGGGCACACCCTGGAAAACACCCCAGGACCTCAGCATGGCTGCCAGAGCCCCCCTCTTCCCCCAGCCTCCCACCTGCATCCAATTCCCAGAGCTGCAACACTACTTTGGGCATTTCTGCAGACTGGGCTCTACCGACCCACGAGCCTCTCCAGGGCTGCCAGCCCTCCTTCAGCAGGGACCAAACACAGGGGAGCCCCAACCCTACAGCCTGCTCACCTAGGGGTGAGTACTGTGTGTGTTTTCCTAGAGACCAAATCCCTTTCCAGTTCCAGCTTCGGAGATAAATACAGGAATATTCTTTCCATCAGTTCTGGTGGATGCTGGAGTTATTTTCAGTGCCTCAGACAAAAGTATGTTATTCAATATCTTCAAAATGCTTCGAGCATCAGAACTTGGCCCTTTGCACATCCCCGTCTTCACTGTCCTACAGCTTCTTCCATACAAATACAAGCAAAGATCCAAAACTTATAATCTCCTCACCCTCCCTGCCTGTAAAACTTTGACTTCCCAGCAACATGAGAATTGGCGGGTGACTTTAAGTTCCCTTCCTCGCTTTTATTCATGAAATCATGTTTGCTGTTACTCCTCATAAGAAAAAAAGGTAAATAACAAAACCAAACAACCTTCCAAACAGAAATGGAAAGCAGCACTCTTTTTCTGACACGTTTTGCCGCTCTCTCAGCTTTAAACCAGACCCAAATGGCCACGCTTATTATTCTCCTGTGGGCAATGAGGAAGCAGTTTCTCAAGCTGGAGATGTAAACTGGAGTGATTCATTGTGCTCTACATGCCTGGTGTGCTTTTTCCTAGTTTAAGTAAACACAGTATTGGAAACCGGATTCTGTATGAACAATTGCTAACGATTACTGCTAAGAGCTCCATCACTTTTTGCTTCGTTTAATATTCTCTGTAATAATACTAGTCATGAAGAAAGTCATTCAGTATTCATGTGGATGTCACATGCCCTTCCATGGAAACCTCAGCAGTAATTAATGTTCCTTTAACACCTTAAGTGTCCTGTTAGTATTTATTCATTTAGCATTAAAATTGATGAGGCAGTTTTAGGGGGGAAAATATCGAGATATAATGCAAAAAAATTAATTTATTTTGTGTATGGCCACACTGTACCTTCAAGAGCCACAGGACTTTGGTTTAGTAATGAATGTCGGTGAATCTGCAGCCTTAGCTATATTATTCTCCCTGCTTGCTGCTGTGCTATAAATGGCTCTAGCTCAAACAGGGAGATAGGTAAGATACTTCAAGAGAACACTAGAGAAAAATCAGATGTCTGACAAGCCTTTTGGAAGAGACCTAAGACCCAGGAAATTTTCATTCTGTTCCCATCTCTATCATACTTCCAAATGTCTGTGAACAAGCCCCACAGAGTAAGTCCTCACCCTGTCAAAAGGCCAGGCTCTTGTCTCAAAAGAGGGCATGAACTGCCTTTTGTTTTCTTCTGTATTTTTATGGCCAGAGACCCAAAATGAAATATTTCATTCTAGCAAGAAACAATTTTTTCACCTTTTTTGATCCACCAAGAAAAAAAATTATTTTTCTAGGATAAGTAAGGTCTTCTCTGTGTTTTGGTTCTCACTCTGGGTGCTCAAAAATGTCAGCCATTGTCTTGGCCCAAACTTCAGTACTGCCTTTTAATTAAGCATCTCAGGGTGTCCTCCAGGCCCCGATGAAATACCCTTGCCAAGTGGGCAGGTGTGATCAGCCCAGGGTCACAGAAGAGGAAATGTGTGGCTGCTGGCAGACAAGCTCCACTGGGAACCTGTGGTACAGCTAGGATGAGGACTCGGGTCTCCCACATCTCACCTCCGTGTTTCATCAGTGGGCTCATCCCTCATGTCCTGCTGTCTTGAACCTGAGAGCTGCTTTCAGCACTGCATTCAGGACAGTTTCTTTCTGTTTCCCTACTGCTGTGTCGTGGGTGATTGATTTTCCAGCCATTACCGTCATCCACAACCCTACTAACAAGAGACATCAAGGCAAACAGCAATCCCCCTTATGGCTGAGTTTAATAAGGGCTGGAGTTCCCCAGTCAGGTCTGGACTGAAATAGCCTTCTCAAACTAAAACTTGGAAAAGCTTTATCTTTCTTCCAAAAAGAAGAGAGCTCTTCTTGCTTCATGACCCTCAGTCCTCCATTAAGCTATCCCACAGCTGTTACTGGCTTCTGAAAGCGGATCACAGAAGTGTCACCTTTGTGTTGAGATTTACCACCAAAGAAAAGAAAAGAAAACCTGCCAGTGCCTGAGGAGACAGTTAGACTTTTGTTTGACACTCTCTCCCATCCCACACACATATATATGTACACACACACAGAGGCTACCTTGAAATATTATCCAGAGTGATATGTTTTTTGCACTGCTGAAGTGTCATACACTTATGCTGCTTTTTTAGTTTTCCTTCCTTGCAGGAAGGTTTCATGTGGAACAGGACGGGCTGCCTCTCTTTTCCCCTACATTTTGTTTTCCTTTCGCTCTGTGCCATCTGCAACAGATTCTCTAAAAGACACAGTTCAAATAAAAGGGCTGCTCCTTGCACTACCACTGAGATAAGCTGCTCAGCCCTCGGCTGCAAGGGCACTTCTAAAAGGGAATGAGGTCTCACCACACACAGTGCTCCATCCGCAGGGTATTACTAACACTTCTGTGCCTAAGCTACCCAACCACGGCACACAACTTCTGCAGCTTAGCAGGGATAGCTTGGCAGATAGACCAGGCAGTTCATCGTTTCCCACCACAGGGACCCTTTTTCTGCATGCTGCTTTTCCTCCCATCCCAGATATTGCTCTGTGATTGCTACCATAAAAAAAAGCAAGTGCAGCAAGGTGCATACACATTGCAAATAAAAACTTAATGGTCTCATCCTCCAGCACTCCATGGAGAGTAAAGGGCCATTAGCTTCATTAAAGCAAGGAAAAGCATTCTTTTGTGCTTCTATTTTCCTCTTTACTGCAGTGAGCACATAGACATATCTGTGCCTTGGAAACCTTGCTCTGAGTTATAGCTTCTCATTACAAGAGGCTTCAGCTTCTCTTTCAGCTTTCCTTGCAAAGCGTCTTGCTGTCTTTCTTCCGCGAAAGCCTCCTTGCTAATTCAGCCTGAATCTGCATAACCAGAGGCAACAGTCCAAGGAACCTGGGTCCAAACTCCTCGCCCCTTGGTCTGAGCCTCATGGGTCACTCCCCAGGGTCGCAAATACCTCTATAATTCTCTACTCACAGTCACTCGCTCCTTCTCCTCCATTTACACCTGTGAGCTATACCAACCCATGACACAGCAAACCTGCCTGCTTTGGCTTCCCCATTGCTGCATGGACTTCTGCGGAGGCGAGCACTTTCATTTTGTGGCTTCCTTATCTCCTCGCAGGCCTTAGTCCCATCTTTACTAGAGAGTAGTGGAGGGACAAGGTAGGCGAGACATGGGGAGCTTAACTTGAAGAAGATCACCTTCTCATGTATCACTTAACCCTCTGAAAATAGTGGGCTGGATTTTCTCCTCAGTCATTTACTTGTAGTAAAATCAAAGGTATTTCACTAAACCATGTGAACCTGGTTTACACTGGCTCCATGGGCTGGTTCCCGGTCTGTGTCAGTGTAATAGAGATTAAAAGCAGGCCTGCATACCCAGTGACTCTTGACACTCATGCTGCTGCGTTGGGTCATAGTAGGGTCAGGACAGTCCTTATCTTTCTGCTTTGATGTCAAGCGCTGAGGATACAAGTGGGTAACCCCAGTTTGGGTCTGGATTTGGAACTAAATCTGAATTTCCTGTCAGGAAGTTAGGATTCAGACCTAGGTGAGGTTGGAATCACAGAATCATAGAATCATTTTTGTTGGAAGATAACTTTAAAATCATCAAGTCCAAATGTTAACCCAGCACTGCCAGGTCACCACTAAACCATTCCCTAAGCACCACATCTATATGGCTTTTAAATACTTCCACAGATACTTCCCTGGGCAGCCTGTTCCAATGCTTGACAACCCTTTCTGTAAAGAAAATCTTCCTAATATCCAGCCTAGATCTTCCCTCATGCAACTTGAGGCCATTTTCTCTTGTACTGTCGCTTGTTACTTGGGAGAAGAGACTGACCCCCATCTCGCTACAACCTCCTTTCAGATAGTTGTAGAGAGCAATAAAGTCTCTTCTCAACCTACTTTTCTTCAGAACCTTCAGAGACTCCTCATAGGACTTGTTCTCTTCACCAGTTTCGT
Organism: Buceros rhinoceros silvestris; assembly: GCF_000710305.1. Classification (NCBI taxonomy): domain Eukaryota; kingdom Metazoa; phylum Chordata; class Aves; order Bucerotiformes; family Bucerotidae; genus Buceros; species Buceros rhinoceros. Next base: position 58,843 of record NW_010422904.1, read on the forward strand.
TGCCCTTCTCTGGACATGCTCCAGCACCTCAATGTCCTTCTTGTAGTGAGGGGCCCAAAACTGGACACAGTATTCAAGGTGTGGCCTCACCAATGCCAAGTACTGGGGGACAATCACTTCCCTACTCCAGCTGGACACACTATTTCTGATACAAGCCAGGATGATGTTGGCTTTCTTGGCCACCTGGGCACACTGCTGGCTCATGTTCCGCCAGCTATCACCCAACACCCCCAACTCCTTTTCCAACAGGCAGTTTTCTAGCCACTCTTCCCCAATTCTGTAATGTTCCAGGGGGTTGTTGTGACCCAAATACAGGACCCAGCACTTGGCCTTGTTGAACCTCATACAATTGGTCTTGACCCATCAATTCAACCTTACCTGATCTCTTTGTAGAGGCTCCCAACATTCAAGCAGATCGACACACCCATCTAACTTGGTGTCATCTGTGAACTTACTGAGGGTGCACTCAATCCCCTCATCTAGATCACTGATAAAGATAATAAAGAGAACTGGCCCCAATACTGAGCCCTGAGGAACACCACTGGTGACTGGCCACCAACTGGGTTTGACTCCATTCACCACCACTCGCTGGGCCAGTTTTTCACACAGTGAAGAGTATCATAGAATCACAGAATCATCTGGTTGGAAGAGACCTTTAAGATCATTGAGTCCAACCTTTCATCCTGCACTACCAGGGTCCCTAAACCATGTCCCTCAGCATCACATCCACATGGCTTTTAAACACCTCCAGGGATGGGGACTCCACCACCTCCTTGGGTAGCCCATTCCAATCTTAATGACCCTCTGTGTAAAGAAATTTTTCCTGATATCCAACCTAAATTTCCCCTGACTCAATTTGAGGCCATTCCCTCTCATCCTGTCATTCATAACATGGGAGAAAAGACCGGCCCCAGCTCCCCACAACCTCCTTTCAGGTAGTTGTAGAGAGCGATAATGTCTCCCCTGAGCCTCCTCTTCTCCAAACTAAACAATCCCGGTTCCCTCAGCTGCTCCTCATAAGACAAGTTCTCTAAACCCTTCACTAGTTTCATTGCCCTTCTCTGAGCCTGCTCCATCACCTCAACGTCCATCTTGAAGGGAGAGGCCCAAAACTGGGCGCAAGGTGTGGCCTGACGAGTGCTGAGTACAGAGGGACAATCACTTCCCTGCTCCTGCTGGCCACACTATTTCTGATACAAGCCAGGATGCCATTAGCTTTTTTGGCCACCTGGGCACACTGCTGGCTCATGTTCAGTCAGCTGTCAACCAGCACCCCCAGGTCCTTTTCCGCTAAGCAGCTTTCCAGCCACTCCTCCCCAAGCCTGTAATGTTGCAGGGGGTTTTTGTGGCCCATCCAAGCCAGGAGCAGCCAGTTTCTCTAGGAGAATGTTGTGGGAAATAGTGTCAAAATCTTTATTAAAGTCTAGGTAGACAATGTGCACAGCCCTGCCATGACTGGTCAGTTGTGAGGAGGAAATAATGAAATGTGGAGGAACTGGACACTGATCAAGCAGGAGAAGTGGAGGTAGCATTCAGCTGAAGCAATTTTACATTTAAACACATGGACTTTGTGATGAAGTGAGATTGCTGAAAATCTGGATGGTATTTCATTCACTGAAGACTCATAGTCATTTACTTCCTACCAAACCTGTCTCATTTTCACAACGCAGCAGCCAATACAGATACTTGAGGGGTCTGTTCTCTTTGCTTATGAGCCTCATACTGGATTTTGCAAACTGGCTGTCCCGTTCCTGATTCAGCAAGCATTTAAGCTCATATTTGATTTAATTTTCTCAAGGAGAACCTAGCTTTGTTCGCATCTTGCCCCCCTCACCCTCCAAAAAAGAGAGAGACTCTGAGTGATACCTAGCCTACTTGCAAGCCAGGAATAAATGCTATTGTGTCATTGATCTGATTCCTGAGGAATCGGTCCACCTGTAAAAGTCAGTGGATAATAGCTATGCATTTCTCAACAAAGCTTTCTACCTGTGAAAAATAGCTGCCAACAGAGACAGAGTCTGACTGTCAGGAAGCCATCACACAGATGCTCTGGGTAAGGAGTCATGACATGGAAGACAAAAGGATCACAGCTGAGGGCATCTGTTATTTGTCTTGAGAAAAGGAAGAAGGAAACATTCGTGAACCATTTATACAGGAGCTCAGAAGCTCAGGTACCGTGCTCATGGGGACTTTAATTACCTAGACATCTGCTGGATATGATGTTTCTCACTCCTGAGCTAAAATCATTCCTTTATTCCAGACAGGACCATTTTGTGACATGGAAAGGATAGATAATAAATTGAAACATCAAAACTATTCTATATTGAATGATCCAGAGGGACAAAAGAACTGCAAGCTTTAAGACAATGGGAGAGTTTGTAATATTGACCATGGCGTACTTAAATTTGGCCTATCTAAACAGACAGTTCTGCGAGGGCACAACTCCACAGAGGGTTTGGAGAGTAAAAGTGCACATGGATAACACGCTAAGCAAGAAAATCTTGCCTTCGTGTTTATGCTTCATCCCTCAAACAGATTTCAATCTTTTAAAACAGATTTCAATCTTTTAGAAATCAATTTGCTACCTGAGACAACATCCTAATCAATTCAAGCAACTAAATGAAACCAATCTTCAAAAATAAGTCACTGAACTAAACTGATATTCAAAGCGATGTCCTTGGATAAGTAACTCAGATTGTGCATTGCTGTTCCTTGAACCAGTGAGTATAATGCACAAAAGCAGAGATGCAACCTTTTTTTTCCCCTGAAAATAATCCATGAGACTTGCTTAAAATGCACTTTCTTTTTTTTCCTTGCTATTACTTAGGGTCGTTTTAGCATATTTACAGACAAGTGCTGCAAATGAGCTCTATCCTTAGATCTCTCTCTAAGCACAGGCATAGCCACAGTGCCACATGGGACAGCTATAAGCTCTGTCTGGTACGCAGCGTCTTTCCAGGGAATAGCCAAGCACGGTGTTGTGTGTGTAAACATAACAAGCAAGCAAGCTTGTTTAACTGCCCGCTCAGACCTGTGCCTTCTCAGCTCTGCTGCAGTTACAAACAGAAGGAGTAGAGTTCCTCCATGAGGACTTCAGTCATGGAAGAGAGGTAGAGTCAACTTCAGACTGAATCGGAGCAGAAGTCCAAATTAAGCTAAGAGATACTAGCCTCAAACTGAGGTCTACCTGAACATGTATGCTACAATTGTTCAGAGGAGCAACTGACTATATCAGGCACTCTGTAGAAGACAAAAGGATGGGTAGAACAATAAAATATATTGGAGAGGGTAAGAAAGTTAGGACCAGGCTTTACTGATTCTGGGGTAACCAAAGTACTAGTAGAAATAGGTGAAGGAGAAAATTTTATGCGAACAAAACCTGACTGAAAATGTGAGATGCTTCTTTAAAGGGTCAGGAAGTACAAACACAGCGACTTCATCAAATCTGCACCTGAGGAATCTCTCTCAAAGGTGCTATAACCTCTTTCAAGCCCATCCAAAAGTTATGTGTGTTTTATTTGTCCTTGTGGTCTGTTAGACTCCTACAGAGAAACCTTCACCCTGCCGAGATCTCGGCTAATCCTTAAATTTACCAAGGCAAGCAGCACCAAAAAAGTCACGGAAGGAGAATTAGGCACGTTACAAAGCTTAACTTCACTACAAAGAGTATAGCTCAATTATTTCTCTTAATTAGATCCCCTCTCCATGCATAATAAATCCTCACTTGCATGTAGAGGCGCTGTCAAGAACTGACAAGCACCGTCAGGTGAGGGTATCTGGTTAGCCACCTTGCAAGCCGCAAGGCAGATCGCTTGTGGAAATGTTACTGAACTCACAAAGAAATGAAAGGCACGAAGGCATTGCTGAGTGCTAGGCTTCATATGTACCTCACATACAACCTCAGAGGAGTGTTCAAGGGGCTAGTAAAAGTCTGCTGCTTAACAAAGTGCTCTTCTAACAAAACAGGGTAGACTGTATTAGCACCTCTGGGCATGTCTGATGCAGCCTCCTCAGAGAAGATCACTGCAATGGGTGGTCTCAGGAATAGCTTTCTTTCTGCCTGACTTACATGAAAATTTTATATTTATTTGTAATGTTCTTTACATATTTATTCAAAAGTCTAATGACATTTAAATGAAAAATCTCATGCTGATTAAAAGCAGGTAGGGGAATAGCTGGGAAAATGAAATGCACCGTGCATAATCAGATCCAGATGACATGCAGCCCAGGGTCTGGAGCGAACAAAGCTAATGAATATAGTGAACCTCTGGTAATTAGATTTGAACAGCCATGGCAGAGGGAGAGGAGGGGGGGAAATGCAAACATGGTATAGATCTTAAAAGGGGGAATAAGCAAGAGGGAAAAAAGACTTATCCTGACTTACAAAAGTTATACATCACCGACTGTAATCCCCAGAGGGAAGGACTGCAGAATGTTTATCCAGCTTTCCCTTTCAAACTTACCATCATCTTTTCACTCCCTGCTTGTGCTCTGTTTTGTTCCCTCTTCACCCTCCTCTTTTGCAATCCACCCTCTGCTTTTGCCCACATCCCCCATTTTACTCCCTCTGCGATTTCTAGAGTTTTTTAGGATGAAGAGCCCTTCCTAGACTGTTCTTGTTTCTCTTCCAAGGTACAGGCTCTCCATCCTGCCTATGCAGTTACCAAAGCAGTAGAGCTCCATGTTGCCGCTTTCTTTTACAGCGGCACTAGGCTAAACCTTTAATTTGGGTTAAGTACTTAAAAACATGCATTTTTTCAACACGGGGGCAGTCTCACTAAAATCAGTGGCATAACTGGGGTGTTGAGAACCACGGGTCTATGTGCCTGCCCAGAACAGATGCTCAAGCATTAATCCCTTTCCATTCACGTACTGACTTTATCCCAGCTGTTGCTGTTGTAACCAGGCCCATCTCCTCGCCTGCACAGAAACCCAGGTTCCTCTCATGTCTGTCCGAGCAGACACCCACCTGCAGCTAGTCTGACCTGTCACTTCCACGAGTCTTCCACGAGTCCCCACACTGGTAGGGAGAAGCCTGGTTTTGCTTCATGTCCTTGTGGCTGTCCAGGCTCTGCATGGCTTCTGGGGCTGGCAGCACTGGCTGCCCTGGGGGTGGTGGGCAGAGGGCATTTGTGGCCCTCGGCTGGTCTCCATCCCAAGCTGACCATGTAATGGGCTTTTATGCAGCCCCAGTCACTTCCCTGTGCTGACAATAGCCCCTTCAAGGTACTGTGCACCCTGAGGTTCAGGAGCCACAACAGGGCTGTGTGATCAAGTGATCCCCACTCTGCTGTGTCCTGGGCACCTAGTAAGGGAGAGACAGGGGAACAAATGAGTTACAGATCACTGAGAGATTTGGTGGGTTTGGAGGCTTGATACACTTCACATCAAGTCTCCGTGGACCTTGCTGAGTGAACTTTGGATGAATTCCTCACATTGCATTAGAATTAGAGCAGAAGCCCTCCAGGGTGAAGTCCTGCCCCTCACTACGCCTGGGCAACCCCGAGACATTACAGCATCCCATATGTGAAGAAAGAGGATCACACCTTTCCTTTTTTTTGGTGTGGGTAATGAATTCTTCTAAATTAACCCAAGAATCAGCATCGCTATTTGAATTGTACATTTTTACGTTGAGTACAAAGTCTTTAATGTCTTTCCAATGGAAATGCACAAGTGTTAATAGACTGTATGTTAGGCAACAACTCCACTGCAGAAGCAGGAAGTAAGTTTAGATGGCACTAAAACGCAATGCTTTTTTTTTCTCTGGATGTCTTCACTGAAGAGTGGAAGCTTCTCTTGGGATCTATTATTTGGATTATAATCTGAACTACTTTCTGTCAGAATACCGGACCAGAGAGCTCAGGCTAGCACTGAATTCCCTTTGTGAGATTTAACACAACCTCTTTTTCTCCCCTAAGCCAGAAAATCCTTTAAAATTATTTTAGTAGCACTAGCAACCTAAAAAGCAGAGAAAAAGACTAGAAGCTCTTCACTTTGCACAGATTTTGAAGGGAGGAACATCTCCCTGCAGCACAGTTCATTACTGATAGGTCAAAATGATTTACTGGATCAGAAATATTTCCCTCCCTGGGAGATGTTGATTGCAGCAGTAGGCTTCCCATTTGCATATCACATGGTACAGCTCAGTTAGTTGGTTTGAGGCAATCACATGTTAAAAGGCAATTTGGAGAAAATTACATATAACTTCAGATGTCATTCAAAAAGGATGGGGTAGTGGCATCTGTTTCTCATAACCTTTGAAACATTACACATGTTTCAGAATGGTACTGTTTCTTTGGAAGTAAACCATATAATCTCTGGATTTTTTTAAATTAAACATGGTACATTTAATTTAGGATATTGTTATTCTAAAAAAGACAATGCTAACCTTTTTTGACCTTCTCTGCGGTATAAGTTATTGTTGGCAAAGTCATTTTGGGTCTCTTCTTCTGATCCAGGAGTGTATTTCATGAATTGCCTTATAATTTTAAGTGGTGACTAGACCTTTGTGTTCTAGATAAAGTCACAAAAATAATTCATCCAAGGCATTTGACAAAGAAAGCAAAAATTGCCCACTTTTCCCATCAAACATAATTACCATTCACCATATCTAAATGAAGCACTTGTTGCATCCTTACCGGAGAACCAAAAGCTGCTATGAATCAGTTTATTCATCTATTAGCTGAAATGTAGTGCAGGGAAAACAGAGGACATGGGCTTTATAATTAACCCTCTTAGTGCTCCAGCAGAAAATTGATAGATCTGAAGCTTATGCTGTGGCAGAGGTTTTTTTCCTTCTTTTTATGAATGATGGAAAGCCATAAGGCAAGCCTCCTTTCCCTCTCACTGGAACACACAGGGTCTGGCAGTGGGCTGGAGAGATGAGAGGAGAGCAGGGGAACAGGCAAACCCAGAGCTGGACTCCACAAGTTTATTCAATTAGGTATTAAATGCTTGGAACAAGGTTTCATTTGCCAACAGCTGCATACAATCATTTGCGGTTTTGAGGCCAGAGTAATTGGCGTGTTATGAGCTTTTGCCTCAGCTTTTGGCATCTGCCTGAAAACCACACGGGAAGAGGGAAGGCTCTGCGCGGGGCTCAACTAGGAACCATCCCTGGGGAGCAGGATCTCAGGAGCCGTTAGCAAATAAAACCTTACCTAGGTCTACTGCACTCTGGGCAGCTGCTGCCCACCAGCACTCCTAGCAAGCTCTGGTGAGCAGAAAAAGGAGTCCTTGCTAGACTACATCCTGCCAGAGCCAAGATTGCTTCATGTGCATGGATTTATGCTTTTAACTAAACACCACTGTTTTCAGGAAATCGACTGACACTCCTTGTTAATTTGAAGCAGTGAGGGAATTTTATTTTCCATTGTGTGCTTCAATCCTCAGCGACCCAGCACTCAGCACCAAGTCGTTATAACTTAGAAGCTGCAGCTTTTATCCAGCTGCAGCTGGATGACCTTCCTCTGAACAGCACGGGATGCTCTCTCTACATACCATGTTTCCTTGCAGGGCATACTAGGAACTATGCACACCCTAGTCCTTTTATCCTCTTCTCTCCCTTCCACTTTTTTTTTTTTCCTCTCACTAATTCACCATCTCTTTGCTCTGGGATGTTCTTTAGGGAAGCAATAGCCATTCACTACACATTTGTACAAGGCCCAGCAGCGAAAAGCCCTACCTAGGTCAAGACTCTTTAGCACCACTGGAACGTGTTAATAACAGTGTGGTGGAGCTATGCTTCATCGTATTGAGTATCACTATCTACTATCACACTACCTCTTTTATTATCACCTTCAGCCATTTATTTACTGCTTCCTGTTAAAGCAGACTCAGCCTTAAGCTGTTCTTCTGGCTCACACTGTCATAACCAACATAATGTCCTGGTTTCTTAATTGTTTACACCTTAAAGACTTGTCCTGTATCCTGTAGAGGAGCTCCCAACTGATGTCTAATGATTAATTAGAGAAGTGGAGAACCAAAACATGCAGTGCTGCTCAGCATTAGTGTTCTTTAGTTGTAATAATGGATTGCTTTTTCCCTGTGGTGCTCAGAGCTCTTTACAAAGAAAGAGGAACGTTGCTATTGCCATTTAAGGTGTGAAAAAGCTTAAGTACCATGAAGCAACTTGCCTTGCCCACAGTTACAGAGCAGCTCAGTGGCAGTCACTGGGACTACATATAAACTCACCGAAAGCTGGTCATATCCTCTCCTCTAAGTGAGAACTCAATGCAGCTGCTTAATAGTAACAGAAAGTATAATTTATCCCATATATGTCCGAGAATCAATGCCAGTTGTTTTGGCAGGCACTCACATGCTGTTTGGTTTGGGTGAGCCTGTTCTTAACACATGCTGAACTGCTTGTTAATGGGATGGAGAGATGCAAACGAAAGCCTTCAGGCTTCACAATAAGCAAACTTCACTCCTTGATCACAGCGCAGTGTATCTACTCCCGACAGTTGTGGTTTTATGGTGGATCAAGTGGACAACAGATGTTCACCTGCTTAACTGCAGTAGCAGAAAAACCCTTAAAACAACCGATGAATGAAAAGGGGCCATCTACTCTAGTCACTTTGCAATCAGGCAGAAGCCTTTCATATGTATTTGACTACACGTCTGGTCTAATTTCCTCTCAGAAATCTCAAGCAATGGAGCCTCCACTCTTTTCTTGGGCAAATAATTTCCTCCTGTAGTAAGACCCTGCTACTCTGATGCATCTTTCCTCCCTCACTCCATAGGGCTAATCTAACTTTTCACTTCCTGTCCATGTTTGCTGACATGGATGCAATGTGCACACCGAGATGTCATCATTCCCCTTCACAATCACAGTGTTACGCTTGCTCATCTGGGGTCCATCTGTGGGGTGCCGGTAATGAACTGCTATTACACTGGCGACTAAGAGGATTGAGGGCTGAGAAGCACAGGAATCCCAACTATTGCACCAAGATGTGTGATTGAATTCTGGATGCAGTGCTGGGGTAGCTGTGTGAAACTCCATACCCTGTGATATGCAAAAGGTCTCGCAGGATGACCTCATGGTCTTGTCTAGCAGAAGCCCTATGCATCTTTTGTCTGCCTTTGGTACTGTTTGTTTTAGTGACTCTGAGTAAAACTTAAGTAACTTCAGAACTTAGTAGTCAGAGTGCTTGTGCCATGTTGAGAATAAGCAGGAACGAAGCAAACATCAGTATTGATCCTGGTGGATCTTCTGTGCTTAGTGGTCTCTGAACAGCTCAGGTAAGGCTGCTGTCTGCAACACCATGGAGCTTGTACCTGCAAAAGTATCCTTTTTAGTGACTCTGTATGAAGAGAGACTGTCTATGACACCCAAAGCTAGTGTTAGGCAGTACTTGGAGATACATGGAATGTGAGCTGGGATTTAGTGGTCAAACTTTCTGATGAAGCAACTCTCTGAAGCCCAGTGAGAGGCTGATTGCTGTGAGCCTGAGGGAGGTATGCAGTCATGCTTGCAAAGCTTCCACAGCAGAGCTGCTCGCTATGGGTGAGACAGACAGGACCACACCAGTCACTGTGTTCACATGGGAAAAAGATAATACTGTCCATAGTGAGATGATACCCTTGTCTAGAAAAAAACCAAAATTATCAAGGAGTTTTTCCTCTGTGTACCTCATATGTAGCATGAGTTTTCTGCTGCTCAAGAGAGAATGACAAGTACATCTATATTCCCCCAAGGAAGAAAATTGGTTAAAAAATGAAAAGAGTTAGGTATATATCTCCTCTAAAAATCAATGGAATTTATACATCCAAATATCTTTCTCGTTTTGAGACTCTTATCCAAAGTATAGTACCCAGCTATGCTTCTCCCTCCTTGCAAAATCACCCCCTGCTTTTGATATTCATCAACAACAGGGATCAAAGCTAGCCTACAACCCAGTGATGGCAGGTTCATATTCAAGGCTCCAATCTCACATGCCTTCTCTTGCCTGGAGAAAGCAGCACTGTGACTCCTGCCAAATAGTGGAAGAAGGATCTTACCCATGAAGTTTCTGTGGAAGTGCCTTTTCTTACAGGCTGAGAAGGAGGAAGGAGACAACAGGGGGTCACCTCAGCTGTTAGAGTTGAGGTTTTCAGGATTTCCTTGAGGATGAACCAGTTAAGGAGGAAAAGCAGATGAAAGAATTAGTGAGGAAGTGCCGCTGGCTTGGCAAAGCTATCCAAGAGTTGATAATTCAATAGGCTCTTTGTAAATTCCTTTGGAAGGTGTTACTCATGTGCCGCTACTATTCCCCTGTCATTAAGCAACCTCTGGAAAAATACAATTAAAATAAAAATCAAACACCACCAGACAAATGGGGAGGCATTTCTAGAAATAGGGTCATAGCAGCAAGGGCTTTTATAATCTCATCTGCTTTCTCATAAAACCAAAGGGATCTGCTCTTTCTCCTCTCTGCATTAAAGAGCTTGTGAAGTTGAGGATATTTTTTATGCCTTATAGAACATGCTGGGTTTGGACTGCATAGCCCCTTTTCCTCATCCCTTCTAATCCCCTTTGCTTTTCCTTGCAGTTAGAGGAGTGCAAACTTGTAAACCAGAAGTCTGCCAGCAAGCATATGAAGTCTCAAACAGATTGAGTATGAGCTACAAGAGAGTAAAGACAGAGGCCTCCTTGCAGATCTTAGGTCCACAGAGATAGCAGGCTGAGTATGGAGACATTCAGTCTTTGGGCTGTAATTTGTTTTTAATTTTATAAATCTTTATACTGAATTACATGTACAAAAACATAGCACACGGGGGTTCTCCAATTATTCACCGCTTCTCACAGTACAGGGATGAGGGTTTCTGATGAAAGGGTTTGGTACCAGGATTTGCACTAAAGGAGGTGCTTCTGTTGCACAACACTTGGTTTAAACTGTGGAACTCACTGCCAGAGGAAGCTGCAAAGGCAAGTATTTAAGCACGCTCAGTAAAAGAGATCAGCCGAACTTGGGAAAGTCTGGCCCATGAGCAGTGGTTAAAGAGGACAGTACAGATGGCCAGAAGGAAGAGTCAACATACAGAAAGCCCTGGTAAAGCTGGAAGGTTGGGCGAACTGGGGCAGCATGAATTAGACTCTCCTTTGCCAGAAATATTCATGACTGGATTTGACAGGGGCCTGAATAGCCCTGTCTAAGCCCTGCTCTCCGTAGACCAGATGGTCCCCAGGAGCAGCAACCCAAACCAGACTTTCTGAGGTTCTGTGGATTCCAGCCTGAAACCAGAAAGTCAGGCTGAGGGGAGGATCCCTCTTCCTTTGTCTTGCTGCTTTTGTTTTTCTAGGCACCGGATAGAGTCCATTGGCTGAGTTGAGTATATCCAACCTGTGACTGTGCATCAGATTTTGTATTCCTATGATCCCTTTGCTATAAAACACTGTTTTCCTTTCCAAGGAGAATGACTGTAAATTCAAACTTCACACCTGAGTAGGGCAGCCTTTTGACACGGCCGTGCAGTCATTTGGATAAGCTATATTCAGATGAGTTGTTAGCTGCTGCCCAGGGGAAAAAAGGAATCAACACAAAGCAGCTGGGAATAGGAAGGAAGCAAGAGATGTATGTTGTGAACATCGCTGTTTCCATCAATAAAGCTGTCTCTTGCACGTGTGCATGCCTGTATACCACGTATTGCTGAGCTAGAGCTGAGTGCTTAGCAGATAACATTCCTTGCAAAACCACTGCCCCCAGAGGACCATCTCCGATCAATCTAAAATGATCGTGGGTTCACTCAAGTGCCTCATGACTTACATCCACCCGAGATGGGGGCACTCTCTTTAATGGCAGTAACAGTGTGTGAGCAGGGAAAGGAGGCAGCCGAGTGGAAGGATGGCTGGTGCAAGTGGGTCAGGCCCAGCATCCTGGGTTCTCAGCCTCCGTCACTTTAAGGTCTTTGTCCTCGCTGGGGCAGTGATCTGGAATAGTGACTGCCTGGGTTTCTTTCTGGGTCAAACAAAAACTCTGCAGTGTGCTTCAAGGGATGCTATTGTGGCTCACAGGCTTTCATCTCATGACCTGTTCATCTCATGTTCTGTCAGCTCTATCTGCAAAGCCTGCATAACATTTTGTGTTTGTTCTCAAAACAAAAATGCAAATATGTTATTTTTTTTATAAGAAAACTGAAGCAGAAGAAGTCTGTGCTAACAAGTCACTGGGAGCATACTTAGCTGAGGGGAGCCAACAGCAAAAGGGAAATCACTTTCAGACTTCTTCACTGCTCTGCAGCAAAGAGCAGTGAGCAAAACAGCAAACCCATTGTGGAAAGAACCACTGGTGGGGTTTGCTTTATTAAAAATTATGCCTTTTGGCCCTGCAGGCCCTGGTTAGGGTGAAGCCGGGGACCTGGCTATGAACTTTCCCCTGCTCTGTCATGGCCTCTCTTCACTAAACCTAATACAATTCTTCTACGAGATATTGAGGTCAGTGTCAGGTACAGGTGGCTTCTGTATGAACCTAGGTTTCTGACCACCCTCCTTGCCTGCCTTGGGTTGTGTGGAGGCTGCCAGGACTCTCACAGGATTACCACCTGAATTTTAATTATACCAAGACATGACATTAACACTGAAAAGCCAAGTACTCAAAAGTTAGGAAACATTAGAATTAATATTGTCTCTGTACTTCTATACACAAAGAGGGCAGCATTCCTTCAACAGCTGCCATGGTTTCCGCACAGCGTGAGTGGATAACCCAGGGGCACAGTTTTCAGGTGTCCTTGGTAACTCCTGCTGCTTCTAGGGACTCAAACACAGGTGGCACCACATGCTCCCACAGCAAAGCAGTCACACAGGGCTGGCTGAATGTATTGGAGGCATCAACCCTTGTCCCTTCCGCCTGTGCTGCAGCTGTGGAAGCAGGATGCCGGATGGCCACCAGGCCAACAGGGTGGAGTAGCTAGATTATTTCTAGCCCAGATAACTTCTGTGCCAAGCCTGGAGGGGTGGTACAAGGGTGAGGATGAGAGTGAAGACTAGGGTAAAAGAAGGATTTATGTTGGCTTTGCTCCAAACAAAAAGTTTTTCCAACTTACACAAGCGGTAGTGCTTGCATGACACTCTCTCAGAGCGTATTTTAGCCTTTGCAACTCCTTTGCCAGTTTTTTTTCCGTGTTACTTAACATGTTCAGCAAGTACAGAGGCAGGAGATGATCTAGTGAAGAGAAGAGAAGTCGTGGTGCTCAGTGACTGAGTGCTGCCCTGGGTAATGGAGTCCTTCCTGCTCAGCAACTTGGAGATGTTAAACAAATCACTGCGACCAAATACTTCACAGACAGTCGCAGCTTTGCTTCCTCATTTTTCAGCGCTTTCAAGTCCTTGCAAGAGCACTTGGACTTCTAGAAGAATAGGCCATCAGATTTTGTCAACATAGTCATCAGTTTCTAGTCTTCTCAGGTATGGTTAACCTGTTTCACCAAAAATTCTGGGGCAGCCTCCAGGAATGTTAACTTTCAGCCCACAAGGTGAAGTGTTGGCAACACTGATAAAGAGCTCAGATCAGGCTCCTGGAATGGGAAGCATTTGGCAAGCGTGTAAGAGGTGAAACCAACCCACAACACTCTAGTCCAGATCTTGACACTATAAACAGCAAAAAGGAGCAGCTGCTATTTAAAAAACTTGGAGCATGATGCAAAAATGTCCTCCAGGGTATTTGTATATGCTTGAGGAATTAGCGTACAGCTGGAGGGAGTGTATAAAATGCCTTTGTGAGGCTAATTAGACTTTACCTGTGCATTAACATGAGGGTGGATGGGCTTCCACAGGTGGTGTGGAAGCCTACGTGCCTCCAGCACTCCTCCTTCCAGGGAAAGGGGTGTAGAAGTTAACTACCTGAGGTCTGTTATCCCATTTTCAGAAGGATTCAGGTATCTGTGTTCCCACAGCTTAGATTCAAAATCTAGGTGACAAGGCTTTTATATTGCTATGGTGGGTCTAGTCCTTCTACTTCAGCTCTCAGATGAAACTATAAAAGTGATTTAGATAAAAATGCTGAATCCAATGTTGTTCCAAAACTTAGGGAAAATTTGGCTCTGCACCCACATGTGTTAAAGGTGATGCATGGGTACCCAGCAGCTGTGAAAAACAGCCTGTTTCACAGTTGGTTCCTGCAGCTGAGGGCATTTGCCCTGCACATCCCTTTCTGAGGCTGGTGGTAACACCGAAAAGGAATTATTGCTTCCTTTAAACATTTGGGAGGAGATTGAGGGCAAGAGAAAAGGCACAGATCACATCAGCTGTAAGCAGTGAAGCCCACTTATATTCCTTGCTCCTCCTGCTGCCAGCGTTAGAAAGCATTGTGTTCAGTTGAGACTAGTCTCCTGCTTTGGTCAGACAGCCTGGCAGAGAGAGACAGGCTTGCAGAAAAATGGTGCTGGGGACCCATGGTAAGGGTCCCCACGGTAAGGGTCCCCACCGTTGCTGACAGACTTCACATTTTATAGTGCTGATTTCCAGTACCTTGGGACTTGATTGATCTACATGGAAAGCACTTGCCATTGCCTTTTATGAACTCTCTTTCTTTTTCTTGTTGCCTTTCTTCCTTTTCTTCTTGCCTTTGTTTTTTCCTTCCATATCATAGTCGCCACATCCTTGACGTGGGAGGAGAGAAATTAAAAGAAAACATTTAATACCTCAAGTGTTTTTAAACCGCTAGCAATCAGTAGAAGCCTGAAGAGGTCACCCCTGGAAATAATCCAGCTGGTGAAATCCTTGTGGATGTCACCTCTCCAAGAGCAGCGCCATTTCCTCATGATGTGGGCGTAGTTATTTATTATGTCATTAAAACTGTTTTCTTTCAGGCAGCCTTTAAAAATCTTTCCTGGGGATTCATCAGGCTGGGCAGCAAGCCGAGTGGAACCCCCTAAAATTAAGTGCTCAGGTCTGTTGGACATAAACCATTTAATATTTCAAAGACAACAAAAGTGGTACGGATCCAATTTGTTTCCAGTAGGAAAGAAATAACTGGCAAGTGACACACGGAGACCATCACAATGGTGACTCCCCCTTCTTCAGGCAAGAGCAGGGTGGTTATGTACTTTCTAATTACAAGTTGTGACCCTTCACTCTGCTTGCTGTGGCTCCAGAGAAGCCAACAGTAATGCTCCAAAGTCCCATGTTCTATCACTCTGATATGCTCTTACTTCTTCTAAGTCCCATCATCACTGCAAAACTTCCCTCATTCTGTTCACAGTGCTCAAACTTTGATGCTGTGTTTCTTAAATGCAGTTGTCCAGAGCTCACAGGATAGTGCTGTTCATAATTCACTGTCCCCAGGCCAGGTGACTACAGTGTCTTCCTCTTCTGAGATACTCAGCCTGCTTTCATAGAGGGATCTCCCCATGGGTTTTGAAATTTGCTTTCCAAAGACCTTCAGCTGGGTTAAACTTAGTTGTTGGCAGGTTAGAAGAGTGCAACACACAGTGTCAGCTGCAAAACCTGCCAAGGGACAGGAGGAGTCTCCCTGAATTTTAGCAGGTCGTAGGCCCAGCCTGAAGGAGGAAGGTCTGCAAATTGAGTACCCAGGGTCTCCCTGTTATGCGGAGCAACACTGAATGCCAGGATGATGTGCTTCATCCCCAGCTGAAGCCAAGTGCTTCAGGATCTTACAGTCCCAAAAGCAAAGGATGTTTCTCTTACCTTTCCTACAGGTTTGCTCTACTTTGTCCTGGATTAGGTTGAATGTCTGGACAAGCTTTTGATGTAGTCTGCTTTGGTCTGTCCAGTGACCTACAGTCCTGAAGGGCTGCCAGATTGCCAGAAACATTATTCCCACAGGGCCTTTTGGATAGTGATGGAGTTACTCCAGGTCTGGGCTGGTGGAAGGCAGATCAGGATCTGATGCCTCAGGACAGTAAAAACCCCATCACCATCTCATCTCTCTCGGATGGGACCTCTAGGGCCTGGTGCTCCCTCTCAGCAGATTGGTACAATAAAAGATATGCCGCCTGGCAACCCCAGT
This sequence comes from Buceros rhinoceros silvestris, assembly GCF_000710305.1. Lineage (NCBI taxonomy): Eukaryota > Metazoa > Chordata > Aves > Bucerotiformes > Bucerotidae > Buceros > Buceros rhinoceros. The sequence continues at coordinate 74,787 of NW_010422904.1, forward strand.
TTGTCTGGCTGCTCTCTTCACATGCTGGAACACAGCAATGCAGAGGAGCTGCATAAGAAAACCTGTAGCAGGCAAGGGAAGCTGACCACAACACCAGCAAACCCAGCTGGCATGCCAGATCCTCACAAGAGCTGCTGCTCAGAGAAGTAGCAGAGGAGGCACGTGAAGAGACAAGACCAGAAACATAATTGTCTGTGTTTTTGATGAACAGAACATGGATGTCCCTGCAGGCAGAGGGTGAGGTAATAAAGACCTCTCTGTCAAATTTGTGTTTGCTCTCTGTTTCTTCTGGGCTTCAGGGCCTCATTTTGCAAATGGGTATTTGTATAGCTGGAGCTGCCGTGTTACAGCTCACACTACCATCCTGCTTTTCTCTCTGCCAGAAGCCTCTGTTTTCAAGTGTTCATGACTCAGTTGCAACTACATGCTCTGAAGGTGAGCTGGAGCAGCAAGGATCCTTCCCAGGGGGCAGGTCCAGCATTGGCTGGCTCTGATGGGACTTGTGTCTCTTTTAGGATTCAGCACTGAAGGTATTCAGCACTGGTATCTGCCCTTATGCACCTGCTTGGGGAGAACCAAGGGAACACTTAGGGTCCAGCAAAAGCTCCATGGTCACCCCAGTAAAACTGTGACATCAAGCAGGTGGGCAAAACAGAAACAATATTCTACTTGCACATAAGCATAACTCCTCCCATATGTTTGGCACTGGCAGGATATACGGCAACACCTTTTTTAGTCCTTGTCCTACAATCAAGACAAGATGCATGCACTGATTTTGAAAAAGGAAAAGCCTGTCAGAGAAGTGTGGTGAAGGTAGGTACACAAAATAAATCTTAGATTAGGAGAAACAAAAAGGTGATGAACACAAATATGAATTAGGAGTTAAGAAAAATTATCATAAAAGACAAAGAAAATTTAACCTGTGTTCATGGTAGAACTGAAGGGCATGAAAGAGCAGGGGTTTACATTAGGAGCAAGAGGTACTAACACTTTCTAAGTGGCACCTTGGAAAGATGGGTATAGTCCATAGTTTTTTCATGATGCTAGGGGTGAGGGGAGGATGACTGTAAAATAATTCTATGACCCAGCAACAAGAAAATGTTAACAAACATCTACTGAAAAAATAGTTACTTTTGAACCAGCAGATAGGAACTACTTGCATCCAAGAGTCTGTGGTGGATATGCTACACCCTATGGATCTGTATGGGGATGTTTTCAGAGAACTAGGAGAAAATTAGTATTCTATTAGACTTGCAGAGGTGTACACTAGGCAGGCAGGGCAATTACATTTTTGCTCGTTACAATAAGAGCTGGCTGGAGCAGGAAATGCTTAGCATAGAGTTAAAGAGAAGTAGTCTTATGATTTAGTAGCAGCCCTGCTGAAAGGGACCTCAGGGTTGCATTGGATGCCAACATGCTTGAGGGTCGACAGTGTGCTGTCATTGCTCTGGGCTGCATTCGAGATGCATGGCCAGTCGTTATTTGAGAGGGGTAATTATTCCATTGTGTCCAGCACTGGGAGGTCAGATCTTGAATCCTGCATCCTGTTTGGGGTCTCCCAGTTCAATAGGGATGTGAAGAAACTGGGGCAAGTCCAGTGGCACAGAGACAGTCAGGACGGAGGGAATACGCTCTGCAAGGAGAGCCTGGGCTACCAGTCTTGCTTAGTGCGGTACAGGGGCTAATCTAATAGCTGCCTCTAACTACCTAGAGGATGGTTACAAAGGCAGTACTGCCATGTGACATAGCAAGGGGCAATGGACACAAAATGTGTCTCGGGCAGGGCTAGGGTTGGACGTTAGGGAAAATCTCTTCGCTGGAGGAGGGATAGGGCAGTCCCAGAAGAGGTAACTGTGAAGGCTGCTGAATCACTATCCTCTGAGGTTGGTGACAAAACCATGCTTGACTGACCTGGCACTGGTGAAGTTTTCCTTTGAGCAGAAGGCTGGACTACAAGATCTCCTGCCAACACTTCCTATGATTTTTTGAATTAAGGTAAAGTTTGCTACACTAATCAGATATCTTTTTTCAATGGGATTGCTGGTAGGACTGGTAGAGGCAAGCAGATTAATTTACTGCCATATACTTCAGCACACACGCAGCTTCCCACTTGATGATATACAACATTTTGGTTAAGAAATGTGAGCAGTGAAGAAAAACAGCGTGACACTTACTGACTGACTTGGAAGTGGGGTAAATGAGAGATACTGAAATGAAATACTGGATGGGGAATTGCAAGTGTGCATAGCATTACGAAGTGGTGCACTTCTGGCAAGTTTCCTTGCAAAGAGTGGCAGGGGGCTTATTTAGTATTTCTGTGAATGAGCTGGAAGATACACCACTGGCAAATCCTGCAGATGATCAAAAGCTGTGTTAGCGATATGGAGTGATTTGGTTCCCTGGGAATGCAACCCCAGCAAACAAGACATGGGTTTTACAGCAGGGTAGGAGAGCACAGGCACGTGGGGCTATCAGGTCCTGTCTGAAAATGCGGGAAAGCAGAAGGAGGTCCAGCTGCGTCGTCAACAGAAAGGTAGATCTGAGCATTATGCAACAGCTGGGGAGGTCAGTGCTGCCCTGGGCTGCAGAGCAGGGAACTACCAAGGAAGAGGGAATCACTGCTGCAGCCGCTGCAGGAGAGCTGAGACCACTTCTGGGGTCTGTGAGTCAGGAAAGATGCTGGAAAATGCAGAAGGATTCAGTGAAAAAACAGGAATTAATGACTTGTTACATTAATCATCTGCTTTAACATTGGCAAGTCTGGAGCCCACAGAAGTGAAATGCAGAGTTAACAGTAAGAAAGACACAAGCAATGGAGTATGAAAATCCTCTAACTTCAACAACATAGAGCTGACAGGAGAGAAAAAACCCCACACCTCATCATTTCATCCCTCCCCTCACCACCTTTGCAGCCACCAACTGCTCTGCTTGAGCAAAACCTCATTAAGACTTATTTTCCAGTCATTTATGATTATTTGTTGTGTTTTTATATAAATAAATTCATTAGCTTACAAGGGAGGAAAATGCTTTCCAAAACCTGCAGCTTTTGAAAGAACTTAAAGCAAATATTGAAAACTTTTCCAGCTGCTTTTCCTGAGCCCACATCTTTTGTGAAAAAAAAAGCCAAAACATTTTATTTCGAAATAAAGAAATCAATAATTACATGCATAAAGGCTTTTCCCACACCCCACCTTTCCACCCAATGTCTGAATGCAAAGCGCTTTCCACAAAAAAGAGGGATTTTAATGGGACCATTAATAGGCATTTAACTTTAACAAGTGTCAATATAAACATTTCTCCGAAATTCACCAGGGAACCAGGATTTTACCACTTCAGGAGCCCTGCACAGCTCTGTGATAGCTATGATGCTGGATAATGATCTAATAGGCCTCACTGACAAGAAGCTGGCACCCTGCCACGGTTATGCAAAACCACCCTGCAGCTGGGAGCATGAGAAAACCTGCGAATAATACCTCCTGATTTCCCAGCTAACACAACAGCGCAGATTAACGTGGTTGCAGCCGTCTCCTACAAACAAGGCATGAGGTAAAGAGCCTGAGCCTGGGCATTACTGCTGATGTTTTGGTTTTGGGGTTGTTTTTTTTTTTGTTTTAATCGCCCAGAAACGTAACTGGGGAGTTACTTCATTGTTCCACCTTCAACATGAATGAAGGGTCAATTAAAAAGAAAATAAAATCATGTCTTTGGAAATTGACTGGTTTAATACTGCTTTTTTGCTGTCCTGTGATTATTAGTATTTCCTATTTGTAAAAATGAAAACAAATGCCTGAAGGAATGTTATTGGTAGTAACAGGTTTTTTCTTGAAGTTAAGATAGTGTTTTCTGTGAAATTCTTCATGAAGAGAGTATATTTTAATTCACTTTTTTTATTATTTTGAGGCATTCAATCCAGCTCATGAAGGTCTTCTCTGTCCCAGCAGATTAACAGAGGAAGAACACTATTAACTGAATTTGTGGTCGTTTTACCCTTGCTCTGAGGTCTGTCAGGCTCTGCAAGATTTGCTTGTCTTCATTTCAAGGGCTTCTTGTGGAAATTTCCCTTTCTTTGAAAGTGGGTCATATTGGTAGGAACATTCTTGTCACTTGGAGTTTTAGATTCAAACCAAAACAACAAAGGAAAATTTTTGCTGGAAAGTTCTCAAGAAAAATACAACATTGCCTTACTCTGTTACAAAGCCACACTGCCAATTTTACAGATTTTGAATGCAAAACCACAGCTTTGCTGATTTTTTTCCTGGGAAATGAGTCTACTGTCACTCAAATCAGTGAATGTGGGCATGCGAGACTGAGGAAGTCCTGCACGGGTTTTGTTTCCAGGACAAATCTTGCCCAGTGTCTAGCATCAAGTTGCCAGTATTTTTAGATGAGTCACCCACAGCTCCTTGTACGTCTATCATAAAAGGATAAGTGTTTATGGAGTTCTCCTTTGGGCTAAATTCTTGATTTGGGGCGGATTAAATAAAGAAATCCTTCTGTACCATTCCTCACTTATGCTGTCCACGGCTAGACAAGGAGGATATCCCTTTCTGGCCGCCACTGAAAATGGTGCTGACTTTGAAGGGAGTTGTGAAAGGCTAAAGCTCCCTGCTGAGGCACCTGCTGTGGCACCTGGTGGGCAGTTGCAATGGTCTCTTCCTTCCAGCCTCCCGCACACCCCTGGTGCTTCACAAATCACCCAAGAGGCAGAAGTTTCCAACTTGCCAGTTGTGCACTAAAACTCAAATCTCTTCAGAAAGAGCCATCTGTGTTCCCCTGCTCTCCCAGAATGGCCCAATAATATCAAACTCTCTTTCTAGTCAAGAGAAGGAGCAGGAGCTTGGCTCCAGTCTTGCCAATCATGCTAGTAAAACCAAGGAGAACCATAGTCTGATCCATGAATTTAGACAGCCGGCTCTATGAACAAAAAGGTGAAGACACTTTCAGTTGAGGAAGGATCATTCTGATTACTTGCAGCACACATTTTTCACATAGTTTGGAGGGTTTTCATAATGTTGCTAAAAATAGCATCATGTAAGGTTTTCTCCTAATAAGTTTATTTGTAAATCAAACTCAAAGCAACAAAGCAACAAAGCAATAAATAATTAAGGCAGCAACCAATTAGGGACATAGAAAGAAGAAATACAAAAAGAAGTATTTATCTGGGAGCTAAAAAAAAGAAGATAATTGGCAGTCTTCTTTCATTAATAAAATAAGATTGCTGATCATGAAACAAAAAAACCCTCTGGCTGTTTTAGTACAGACGTAATTTTCAACACTAAAAGGTATCCTTTTGCCTTTCAGCTCATATTTTTTGAGGCAAAAATTTAACAGTATCAGCCAAAATAATTCTCTAGCCAGTGGGTGGACTCTCATCAGATGAGGTTCAACAGTTACTGTGCCAGATGGGTTAAGTTCCTACAGGACAGACTAGCCCTAATCAGTGACTCAGCCCCCCTGAAGTTGACTTTTCCACCTGAAATAATACAATAGCCCTTCCACTCTTCTATTCCATCACCCCACAGTGACTCTTCAGTCACTTACCCACCCGGATTATTTTTTATCTTAATATATAATAAAGATCAGAATAAGCATGCATGTAAGATTTCAATAAAATGTTTGACAGGCCAGTCCTGTGGCTGCTGTGCGCTGCCCTAATTTTCCACAATCTTTTAGTGACAGTTTTCATTCACAGAAGATAAGCACCGGAATATATATAACATTGCCCTGACTGCTTACCAAATGCTCTATGTTAATCCCTACATAAGCCTGAGATTTTTATCATATAAGCTTAAGAAACTGATAGGAAGGTTCCTACAGCAACATCCACCCACTTGGCACTAAATTGTAACAGGTCTTTTCAAGGCCATTGGTAATCTTCCTGTCCCCAGACCTTATGATTGGAGCAGAGACATTGATTTTGCATGAAAAAAAACTACCCCAAACAGAAAACAATGCCAAAAAACAAGCCCATGAGACGTGTACTTCAGAAGGCAACAGCTAGAGAAAAATTTCCTTCCCTCATGACCCTCACAGCACTGGTGCAACCCTTCTGCATAGAGAGGTGGCAGGGGGGTGTGCAAGTCATGCAAGCCCCTAGGCTAAGAGCCTTCTGCTCACCCTTACCCCTGGCTCAGCCCCCAACGCTCCCAGGAGTGTTTTGCCCATGAATGGAGTTACTTACCCCAGCAGTGGTGCAAGCATCCCCGTTGCCTCTAGCACTTGGCTACAGAGCTGTCTTCCTGTGCCTTAGTTGGTAAAGTCAGACAAAAAGTCCTGCCTGGAAAGAGCAACCTAAGAGCAGCCCTCTTGAGAGAGGTATCATGCCTGGGGATAAGTGTGAAGACATCAGATGGCAATGTTTTAGAAATGTGAGTGTACCATAGCTGCAGGTAAGCAACAGGAGCCCTGTGATTCCTCTAATGATGGCGTTACGGGTGTTTCACTGTCTTCTGTCATCTCATACACACTGTGCAAGTTCTGTGTGACGGGGAGCATTTCCAGCTTACAGTCTTGGGCAGAAGCTGCGGTCATGCAGATGGCAAACAAGCAAAAGGAAGAGAGAATGGCAGTGATCTTTAATGAGTTTTTTTGTGGTTAATTTTTCTGTGGTCTACAAAACCTATAACCAAATAGAATAAAGAATCAGATGAGACAGGTCGTCCCAGGGCATCTGATGCTACCACAAGCCATTTGAGCTTTGCTTATATAATTTTATTGTCAAGCACAGCATGAGGTTAGGCATGCATATATGTAATACTGAGCTCCCTGTTCCCAGGTTCCTTGCTTCATTTAATCAGTGACATCAATTTTTATGTTAAGGAAGAAAAAGAAGATATTAAGGATTACTAAGGATTAGAGGTGGATGAAAGCAAAATTTCAGTTCAAAACCCATTTCAAGCCTGCAGTTCAAATCTCTCCCTCCCTGGTCAAGTCTGAGTGCCTCAGGTTTTGACAACTGCCGCATCTGGCTGCAGGCTGTAACTACTAAGTTTGGGAGGGTTTGTGGTTATATGGGTGGTTTGCTCCTGTCTGAAATGAAATATCCATCCAGTGTTATAGCGGAGCCCCTTTCTCTGATATAAAATCTATTTGATAATTTAAGACACCCAAGTGCACTCGTGTTGTTAAAAAGCATTGCTCAGCTGTCCCGCAAGCAGAAAGGCAGGCTGTAATTTTAAGTAGCAGCTCATCAGATTCCCAGCCATCACCTACTAATTAATCTGCAGCAGAGCTCTCACTTGGAGTCTCACTTTCAGAAAAGGTCTGCCAGCTTTTCCTGCCTTTTTGTTATACCTCCCTGAGGAGCTATCTAACCTGACAAGGCATTTTCCAGACCCACCAACATAAGCGTCTTCAGTGAGGATATATGAACCAGTAACCTCAGCCGTATTCCCCAAATGGTCTTCAGAGATAAAGGTTTGGATAGTTCGACTGCGCTAGATCCCTATCCCTGGCTGCCTTTCTGTCCAGGAGTCAAGAACACCAAGCAGCCTTATCCCTGTTCAGCCCTAGAGCCAAAACCAGGGACAACAAGATGTTCACAGCACAGCTCTCTGTAGGAAAGTGTCTGGGGAGGGCTGAAGCCATGCAAGACTGCAGCATGTTGTGCTGGAAAAGACAGAAGTGCTCCCAGTTGTGCCATGGGGAGTTTGAGGGAAAGCATAGTGCTGTGGCCAAGAGTGGGAATCATCTGTTGGGGCAGGAGGAGGAACCTGCCTTGTCCTGCTGCAGGGGACAATGGTAGCAAGAGGAGAAGGATTGACTGTAGGGACCTCCTGGGGCCGATCAGCAGGGGCAAACCAGGAGCACCACACCACTCTGCTGTGCCAGCTGCCATGCTGGGGAAACCCTCCAGCCCTACCAGTGTGGGTTCTGTGCCAGAGCAGCAAACACCCCCACAGCGACTGCACTGCTGGAGTGTGACAGCTTGGTCCCCTGCCTGGTATGGGGTGGCCTCCCACCTGAGCCAGTGCTGCCCTGTGGGCTCTCAGCCCTCCCCCAGACAGGTGCCCTCAGCGCTCCCACGCTGAGTCTGTTACCCAGCACAGCTGCTGCCAGGCAGACCATCCTGCCCGGGGGACTACCTGCCACGGCTGCATTGCGGGGGAAGCAGGCTAGCAGGCATCCTGCACACAGAGAAGTAGCCCCATCATGAGTTCTTTGGGATTGGGATGCCCCCTGGGATCAGGATGCCCTGAAATCCTGCTGCAAACACAGCCTGCTGTCGGGAGAGAGCTATTTACCCTCACTGCTCATTTATAATCAGAAAGACATGTGCTTGCCTGTACCATGCTGACTGAGGCATGAGGGCCCTTCAGCGTTCACATAAGCACCCCCTGTTTACTTTTCCATCTGGGGGGTGCCAGGCACTGTGCACTGCTGGGGATGGGTGTGGAAAAAGGAGCCACTGAGTGGCGACCTCATCTCCTATCACTGGGGAATTTCATGCTCCATTGGTACCACAACTTCACCCAAAGGTGAAATATTATGCGGAGCAAGAAGCCCTTCGTCATATAAATCAAGCCAAGGAAGCATGAACAAAGCCCTTTCTGTACTCCTTCCCAACAGCCCTGCTGCTTTGCAGAGTGAACGCCACGAACAAAACTTCATGACTGAAGCCTTTTGCTAAGAAAAGATGAATTTCATGCTTTTCCCGTGCTGGCTGTGGACTCATTTGTGGGGCTGTCAGAGAGCTAACCTTTCCCTGTTAAATCTGTCCTCCATCTTTATAAGGGTATAGCAAAGCAAAAGTACTTTCAGACTTAAAAACAAGAACACATTAAGTGGCAGAGTATAGACCACCTCTGCAGAGGGGAAGAGCAACCAGCACTGATAATGATATTGAAGGTGGGGATTAAGCAGCAGAGCGCTGAGGGAGCTGGCATATGGCAGCCTATTGACCTGTCCCATATGCAGCAGCTATTGTTTTCCCCCACTGTACCACAGCAGACTGTTCCCTTCCCTCTGCCTCTCGACCTCCCACTTGCTCACTTTTTTTTGCAGCACAAGGGCTGGGGCTGGGATCTGCTAAAACTTGACATTTACACATAAATTGTGCAACGATGCAGTGCAGAGAGCCAGGGTGACCTGGACCACTAAGCAGCGTCTTGGTAATTACGCTTGGCAGAAAAAAAAGACCAGCAGCAGCTGTTGGAGAAGTTGCTCTGGGTGCGATGGTGGAGAGGGCTTTACAACAGCAAATCCTAACTTCTTGCTTTCTTGGCCAGAATGGTGTGGGGTAGGGCCTGATTTAACTGCTGAAGTGCTATTTTTTGGCATGATTGGCTGAGCTTATAGGGAATGAATTTCCAGACCTGCAGGCTTTTACACTGAGCAGTAGCAGGAGAATTCAGAAATCTTCGCCTTCTAAAACGAACAGAGCAGCTTCTGGTATGGGCTTGTCCAGAGCTGGGAGATCCTACCAGAGATCAGTCATGGTTGTTTCTTCAGCTTCTGGTTGAATGACAAGAAGGTCAATCCACATGGATCACGCTCACACAGGAGAAGATGTTGGTTGCAAAGCCTGAGCCAGAACTTCACCTGGGACCCAGTGGCCCGGAATGGCTGACGTGGAGCTGTCTGGTCTTGTGCATTACAAGTAGTCATTTGGCTGACTCCTGTCCAACCTGCCCTCTCCCGGGCATTGCTGCAGTGCCATGTGGTCCTGAAGTCCTGGTCTGGGCCTGACCACATGGTTCAGTCCAGTTCCTCCTCTGCCTTTCTGAAGTGTGCCCCCCTCTCCCTTCATCCCCACAGCTCACATCCATCACTGATAACACTTCACAGAGAGGGTTGCAGAGTGCGGAGTTGCACCACTTGCCTGACAGTGTTGTGGGCTGCTCCGGACATGGTACACACCTACAGCTGCCTCAGCTGCCCCCTCAAATGCATCACTGGGGCTCCTCAGAACCAGCAAATGGCAGGACTTGAGGTGACAACCTCAGAGAAACAAAATTCAAATCCAGATGAAATCCAAGGGCAGGCACCAACCTTTCCTTACAGAGTTGCCTGCTCTGCTTACAGAGTTGACTGATGCTGTTATGTTACCTTGTAAATACTAGTCGGTACAATAGAGATACGAAAACCTTGGTGGTCTGGGAAAGAATGAGAAAAATCTAAACTACAAGTCCATGGTCTGAGAGAGACACAGAAGAAGACAAAATAGAAGAGAAAGGGTGAGCTAAGCTGTTTGAGGACCAATTGAATCACAACAAACTCTGATAACACAGTTTCCACCATATAGGGGAGAGTTCCCACAAAAATTTTCAAATGCGATTTCTTCGGTAGGGCATGACATAGTACACAAAGTGAACTTTCTTAAGCTCAAGCCGCATGCATAATAACTATTGAAATTACTAACCAGTTTTTGAATATGAAAGATTATTTGGGGGAAAATAATGAATATGTATGTGAACGGATGACATAAGCTTTGGTTGGGGCAGCATACAGGGCGTGTGATTTGAGGAAAACATCCTCCTTGCACCCGGTGCTGATAAGATAAAGAAAATGCTGCTTCTTAATGCTACATTGGTGTTAAGGAGTTTTTCTTCCGAATTTTCGGTAACAATATGAAGAGCCCTCATGGGCAGAACTAGATTCTGTATAATCTTCTACGAAAAGATATTCATATGCCTTGCTGCTTGTTCCTGGCAACTTTCACAATGTAGGACCACCAAAGGAATCCCGAACTAATTAAAATGATACAGCTATTTTTAAATCCTACAAGCCATGAATCTCAACCATGTTTCTTAGCCAGAACTCTACACATTTATTTGTTTTCTGCCTAAACTCATAAACTAAGCCTCATTCATTGATGAGATTTCAGACTTCTTGAGCCAAGCTTGAGCTACAAGGGCTTTCAAGAGCTTGTGGAGCATGGTTTTTATTCCCCACAGAGCTGCCTTTGCCTGCATTTTTCAGGCAGCCCTGCATCAGGTATTGAGAGCCCCACTTTCCCCTCTGTGCATGCGCAGCAGTTGAGCTGGTATTACCAAAAGTACAAGGGCATGCACATCAAGGGAAGAAAAGATGCCCTTCCTGTCATAAGACAATACATCAGGAGCTGAATTACTCTGTGAGTCAACGGATATCAGGAAAACCTTCACTGTGCTTGTGGCCAAGCACAAGAGCAGGCTGCCTGCGCAGCTGGGCAATCTCCATCCTTGGAGATATTCAAAACCCAAATGGGCATCGCCCTAGACACACTGGTCTCATTGGCCCACTTTGACCAGTTTCATCAGCTGCAGGTTGGCTCCCATGCTGGCAAAGGCTTCTTTCCCACTGGAGACAGAGAGCACAGGGATGGTCCTTGCTTGCACAGAGCAGAGGCAGCATCATGTGTGCTGCACAAGCCCTGCCGAGGGGCAGCATGTGCTGGCTTGCAGCATACTCACAGTGTCACATGCTCCTGCTCTGAGCATGCCTGCAGAGGTTTGCCTGCAGTGTATGGTGTGGACATGGCTTTGCTTGTTGGAGTCTGTCAAAATGCAGCATAGGAACAGAAACAAGATGGCATTTTCTTAGTTTATTCCTGACCAAAATGGCTCAGAAAATTTTGGTGGGAGCAAGAAGTATTTAGCCATCACTACCCTGCTTTCTATTCTGTCTGCCTCCAAACCACCTAATCCCTACAAGACACACACTATGCCTTCTCAAAATACACTTCCCCACTTCCCTTGTCTGACCTGTTTTTCCGCCCCTTACCTTCCAAACAGAAATCACACCTGATTAAATCCAAATCAAGCCCCCAACCTCCAGCCAATATCACAGGGTGAAGGGGCAGAGTTAGCCTGTCCTCAATGCCCTCTCTGATGCCTGCCATACTGTGCAGTGCTGGCAGTGATACTCAGGTACCACTGAGGACTGGCAGCACCAATACCATGGGAAGGAAGGAGGCTGCACTGCTTAGAAGCAGGATCTGTGGAGGAGGAAACCAAGAACAAAGAAACCTGCTAAAATCTGTAGTAAAGAGACTCAAGACTTCAAGGAAAGGCAGCTACAAACTGTGGCTAGTGAAATAGCCTCCTTTAAAGCCTAGAGGTGAAAACATGGCAAAGGCTGCAAAGGCTCCCCCAGTGCTGCACTTGCCCATGAGGGTGAGCGCAGGGAGCAAAGCCTCTGTGTGATTTATCCATTACACACTGAATTAAGCTGAAGGCCAGCACGTCCTGTGAGCACCAAGGACCTGTCAGCAGCTGAATGGGAGCATTGTGCGTCAGCTGCTGCTGTCAGAAACCAGGTCCGCAGTCAGCAACCGTCTGCGGAAGCTCTTTCCTGGCAAGGAGCGCTTTAATCTCCTGCTCATTTGGTGGTATCAGTGCAGACACTTGTACCTTTGTGCTTCCCTTGCAGGGAACGCTTTTCACTGGGGTCTGTGCCGCAGGAGGCAGGGGAGGAGGGAGCACTTCTTAATGGCAAAAAAAGCAAGATCTCATCAGCAGAACAAGAGCGCGCAGGGCAGTGCAGCCTTGCCTACACTACGTGGCCTTGGAGAATGAACGTGAAAGCAAGAAAACCAAACTCATGTTACATATCCCTGCCTGAAATCAACCCAGGCTTTTGGAGGGGTCACACAAAGGTTTGGAAAATATTTGATCCCTTGAAAACTTTTTCTTTAGAAACAGGTGGGCTGGAGTTGTCACATTTCTTCCGTTTTTGAATACTGGGACAGCAGCTGAAAGTGCTCGAGCCTCCAGATCAATATATTGGAGGTGGGCCTGATGAGTAGAAACTCCATGATTTTGCCTTTCTTTCACCCCAAGTTTTACATTATCTTAAATCAGCTGATTCATGTGAAGCCTGACATGCACCACAAGGAGGACGAAAACAATCAGGTCCTTGGGGTGTCTTTGCTGGTGTCCCCTCTAAAGCCAACCGACTTGATGCAACAGGACGCACTCAAAGGAAAAAACCCTGTCTAGAAGAGATTAGTGGGGTGCCTTTATTCGTGCTGTAGCTCCTCTGGAATAACAGGAGTCACAGCACAGATTAATTTGGACAAGGGTTTTTACTTGACTCTCATTAGAAAGGAAGGTTGCTCAGGTCTGAGACACTGCACCGAGAGACAAAGACACTGAATCCTTTGTAATGCAAATATCTTTTCTGCTTCAATAGACTTCAGAGAATGATGGACAAAAAAACATTGTACAGAGATGTCTGTGGCTTCGCTCTTGTTCTTCTACAATGCGTAACTTCAAAAGAAGGCATTTTAATTTGACAGATGGACATTTAATCATAAATAATGATGTATACTGGTTCTTAAGTCACAAGAGCACAGCGCCTCTGCACCTGTAGTCAGTCTCCCTTACAAATGAAGCCTTCCCTCTTCCAGATCATCCAACCCATTTCTTTTTCAATTTCCCCACAAAACAGGCCTGCCCTTCCAGGCAGAGTCCCCAACAGAGCCCTGCAAATGCTTGTCACTGCATGCGTGGCGTGCAAGTCAGCAGGCGTGCCGGCACCCTCTCCAGTGGCAGCTCTGGGACACTGGTGGGGATGAGGGCACCTGAGCACTGATCTTACACACTTCATAGAAACAGGGAACACAAAACTCCTCTGTGCTCTGTCTCTCCTTTCCAACGCACTCCCCACTGGTTTCTGTTGCTACAAACTAGAAGGCAGTACATTTTCACCCATTGCTGTGAAAGTTTAAACAGATCATCACTACCAGACCACTGGCTGGAAGAAGCTGTGTCTGTGGTCTCTGTGCTGAGACCACAAGCCAGTGTTTGCTTATGTCCACCTGCCTATGGCTGTCTGCTGTCTCTTGTCTTACATTTGAATAATGAGGCTCCCTGGGGCAGAGAAAACCTTCTTAGGCTGTGCTCAGCACAATGGCGTTGCACTTGGGATTAGGTGTTCTGACAATAATAAAGAATACAGTGATGCTAAATTCAGTTGATGCACACATGACAAACAGAAGAAGAATGTGACTAAGACACAGGCTAGGGTCTGTGTGGCAGAACCGGGAAAAAGGGGGATTGTTTTATGTGTGGATCTGCCTGAACCCGTATACATGGGCTCTACTCTGCTCCTATGCTTCCTGTCAGAAGTCACTCAGCTTCACGAGAGTTTTCACAGATGGGCAACATGCACTTTTTAACATTGAATTTACAGTCAAGCAATGAGGCAGTGACATCCAGAGAAATTTAGGATGTGAACTAGGAATGCTGTGCAAGGCCAGAGCTGAGATTCGTTTCTGAATGCACTAAAACCACATGATTTGTCCTTGCAAGGAGCATTTTTTCTAGGTTTAAAGGATTTAATTCAAGTCTGGGTCATGTTTTCCAGGCAGTCTGGAGATATTTCAGGGGATTCAGTTTGTGATATTAGTGCTTGCTTAATACTAGGGGTATGTGTCCAACAGACAGGAAGCACTCTGTAACATGTCGGGTGTGTGTTTAGAAATAGGCTGAGGAGATTTAGACATTTGGTGTATTTGCCTGCCTTTAAAGTTGAATCAGCTTGAGCCAAAAAACTTTGAATGCAAGCTGGAAAGCCATTTTGGGGCTTTGTATTACCGTCATAGGTTTCAGGGAAGCCCAGGTACAGATCCTGCTGCTTCAGGTAGGCTTTGGCTCTGAAAAGGTCATATCCAAGCACCCACACTTCTGTAACCATAGGAGGAATTTGGATTTGCCTCCTGATGGAGACCCAGTACAAGAGTGTCTGACAATTCCTGTAAACTCCGCTGCTGGGCTGAGACCCACAGCACTGCTTCTGCTCCCTCCCTTGCTGCAGTCCCAAGGGTGAAAGCACCTTCTTACCAGATCCCCTTGCAGATGTGGACAGCACATTCATAGCAGGAGTGGCAGCTGAGTGACAAATAGTATTCCAGGTGGAGCAGCACACTTACATGCATGATGCTTCAGCGGCTGTATGGGCATTTGCTCTAGTTCCTGCCTACGTGAGCCTGCAAGCCCAGGCACAGGACTGCTGGGGACACACACGATGGGGCTCTGTGTGAGTAGGAGCAGTGGAGGCTCAGGCGAAAGCCAGCCCATGAAGAGGGGGCTGCAGTGGTGGTTTAGCATATCTCTGTGTTCTTATGCACCGAGTTCCTACACAGGGGGAAAGGACCCTACCGTAGCCAGGACAGTCCTGGGCCAGAGTGAAAGGCCACAGTGAGCTTCCCTGGCTCTCAGCCCACGCGTTTCTGACCATGCAGTGACACTACCACCCTCCAGGACACCGGCAAGGACAAAGTCCTGCAGCACTGCTCTTTCATAGCTGGGCCGTGCTCCCAAGGGCCGCTTACACCTCTCCAGCACCTCTGGATTGGACAGAAAGAGGCTCCCTTTTTACAGAGGTGAAGTGTTTTGTGGCACAAACCTCATATGATGTTGCTCCAAATTCAGACTCTCTTCTCAGGGGCAGTGGAGAAGAGCCGCTGGAACGACACAGAAGCAGGAGGGGAGAAGGCACTCGCTAACAGTGCAGCCCACAACGTGGTCCTCATCATCTGTCTCCCTCTCATCTCCCTTTCTCATCCTCTCTCTCTCATGCACACACAAAGAGGTTAATATTTGGTTTAAAATAAAGCAGAGTAATTTAAAACACACTCTTTGCAGGCAAACCAGTGTTCACTGTAAACAAAGCATTAAACTGAAAAGATCCATATGCACTTGTTATCAGTTATTGCATTTTTTTTAAAGGAAATCTAATACATTTAAAATAAACCCATAGCATGAAACAAAATAAACTATGGTCTTGGTTAGTTTGGTTTGATTTTTTTTATTTAATGAGGAAAAGAGCCCTGTGATAAAGTAAGCCTTTCAGAGGGAAAGGCCTGTGCAACAGTGAACACATCAGCTGTATGTCAAGAGAAGATTAAAGTCTAGCAAGAGTCTCTTTCCCACAGATTTTGCAGCATTGCAATATTTATGTTCTTAGGATAGTCCAGAATATCCTTCTGGAAGGAGGCCCTGGAGCCCCCACAGCTCTTTGCAGAGAAGCCCTGAAAACACCCACTGACAAGTCCATCATCTTCCAAAACTTAGAATTCAAGGAAATCTGGTACAAACTGCCCACACTAAGCCCAAGGGGATCCGGACTTCGGGGGTTTGATATAACAAAATTTTGCATGGAGATTTATGGAGAAGCCAACAGCAACTAACAACGTAACTCCCACGGGGAGTGGGAGGAAGGCATTTACCTCCCAAAGCCTGACCATTTCTCATCTAAACAGTGAGGTGGCTTCTGCCAGCATGTTATGCATAGCCCTTTTAGCCGTTGTAACAACCTGCTTAGGGGAGGAGTTAATTGTACGCATAGATTAGTTATCAGCCCTAGATGAATTATAAAACATTTTTTTTCTTACAACCTTGTCATCTGTTCAGTGTTAGTTCAGGTATTGTGAAGTCTCCTGGTTCAGCCTGAGGAGGAGTAGCCCCGCTACAGAGTAATCCAGTGCCGGGCAGGGAATATGAAGCAGCTGCTGGAGCAGCAAAGCTCTGGGCTCCTCAGCCTCCACTGCTGGAAATGTACCCAGCGGGTGCCTGGCAGTGCAAACTGGCCCAGGCTGTTGGCAGGCTGCACTGCTGCTCAATTTGTCAGAGCTCCCAACACGGGTCATATGTTGACTTAACAGCGGAAACCAACAGGTGCACCGGGGGAAAAAGCTGTTCCTGCAGAGTAGGGTGGAGCAAGGCACAGAGCAGCACAGCACTGGACTCTTCAGGACGGGGCACACCCGTCCTGTAGGTAAGCTCTGATGATCAAAGAAACCACTTCTAACACACCGCTTGTATACATGTTGGGCAGCAGACAAAGAAGAGCCACTTTAAACCCAGTGGCCTGACATCCAAAACCAGTTCCCGATATTTGAATATGGTTCTGAATTTAGCGTACACAATTACATCAAGTCCAGGCTGAGAAATTTCCAAAGATGCTAACTTGCTCTAATTAGCAGTAATTTTTGCCCTCTGATGATAGGCAAGGACTGACTAACAAGTCATAAAGTTCAGCCCCAATTCTTGCCTGCCTTGAGGCTCAGCTGTATTTCTGCTCGTCTCAGACCATCACCACAGGTGATGCACAGGTCCAGCTCTTAGCTGAGGTGTACAGGATGGAGAAGGAGACGTGCTCCCTGTGAATAACCAGGGAATGCTGAGGCGCGGTCAAGTGCTGCTCTGCCAGAAAGGGGCACAACTATCTGAGTGGTTTTGGCTAGATGAAGTTCAGGAAGCAATAGGCATATAAAGGATATAGATATGGATTCAGAGGCAGAGGCAGCTCTGATGCAATTACAAACAACAAGGTGGAAAGGCTCTAAGAGACAGGAGGAGCTGGAATGGGACAGGTTTTTAACTCAGATCAGCTATTTAGACCATCACAGCACATGAGCCTTTAAATCTTCCTCTTTATTTTATGAGTATGCAGTCAGAGCCAGTTGTGACAACTGTGGCTGAGCCGCTGGGAACACGGTTCCCTTTTGAACAAAACCTATTCTGTGTTTTGTGACAAATGGGAGCAATGAGAAAGATTGAAAGCAGGTAATTGGAGGGTTTCGATATTGTCACGGAGCTAAATGTTTTGATTTCTCAGGAACAGTCTTTTAATGTGACTCCTTTTTGAGGGTTATTATCCCTACTGTAACATATTATTAACTAAAAAGCCAAAATTGACACAAAATGCTTCAATCAAAATATTTTTTTTTATCTGCCATGGAGAACTGTCAGAATTTTTTGGTTGGGTTTTATGGACTCTCATTTTAATCTGGAACAAAAGGAAACGCTGAAGTCCCAAATCCAAGGTAAAGTTCCCTTTCATGCCGCTCTGTGAATGATGCCATTCTCCAAGCACATGCTGCTTTGTAGCCATTTGTATTGTCTGAGCTGGCTTACTTCACCTCCAGCCCTGCGGAGGTCTGCAAGCCTCTGGAGCCAGGAAAGCAGTAACTGAGAAGGTAACAGAGGATAACCCTGTCTGATGGTGTGGTGGAGGTGAGTGGGAAGGGAAAGGGAGTCCACACTGGACTGAGAGCCAAGGCAAGAGACTCCTGTTCCTGCCCTCACCATGGACAGCTGTCCACCTCTCCAAGCCTGCTTTGCCCTGCCCACGGAGGCAGCAGCAACGCTCTTTCTGGGGTTGAGTGCTCCCGGAGGCACAGGTGAAGGGCTAGAGAATAACCCAGTGGGGTAGTTTTGTCCCCACCTCCAGACATCAGTGCTGTAACAGTGCTGCAAAAAGAAGCAGTAAGAGTGGGAGCTTCCGGTTTAATATCTGGGTGTGCAGGTTTGCACCTGCCTTCAGCTCAGAAAATGTCCAGCTTTGTAGAGCAGAAGACTGGTACAAATGGGCAAAGCTCCTGCTTCTGCTTCCTGCAAATTCTCTGTGTGAACACAAAAGAGGGAGTGGAAACACAGATTCCCACCACCTGTAATAAATTAGTGAGAGAAGAGGATAATTTCCAGGGGCTCTCTGGCTCCATGATGTCTGTGTGTTCTTATGGCTACAGAAAGTGTACAATTGCATCCTGGAAGAAAGTGGTTTCTTATGGAAAACATAAAGATCCCCACCCTGGATTTCGGAGATGGCTGAAATTGTTGTCCAGTCACATGCTAGCAATTAGCCATGGAGAGGAGGCCTACCATGGGGGCCAAGGGCTGTGGTGGCTGTCCTTGGCACTTTGAGGTGTGTGGACCGTGGGGGGTTGGGCACACCCCAGCTCTGTAGGGTGCTGGGTTAGACCAAGAGCTGACTATGTGTGGGGCTGGGGAAGGCAGAGTGAAACTGCTCCTCTGACACCCTGGAGAGAAAACTGGAGAAAGAGTGCCCAACCAAGACCCCTAATTCTCCTCTACCTGCCCTTCAGACCCACATGTTTTCCTCAGGAGTGGGGTAGTAACAGGGCTGCAGTGGTAGCAATGCACAGCTAGAAACCCTGCATGCCCAGGGCATGAGCATCCTGTGCTGGTGAGGGCATCCCCTGTCAGACAACCACACTGGTAGTGGCTGGGACCTGGGAGCCCCAGAAGACCCAAAGGTGGGACTCTCCCTCGGCCTCCTGCTATGTCTCCCTTTCTAGAGTGCGAAGGGGGAAAGAGGAGTAGGTGAGCCTCATGATTTCAGGCTTTTCTGCCGCAACGGAGCATTCCTTGTGTCCTTTGATGACTCCAGAAATCATGGCTTTTTGAAAACAATGAAAGCAAACAAAGACATAGCTTGTTGGTCAGGGAATATTTCCTGACTCTCATCCCGTGCACCGTATTCCCAGCTCCTCCACAGGCACCAGGAGCACCCCCAGGCAGGGGATGGCAGAGCTGGTCCCATGGGGTTTGGCCAGCAGCTACAAGCAAAACTTGCAATGGTGGCGGTCACCTGCCTTCCCTCTGCTGGGTCACATCTACAATTAAAAAAAAAAGTACTGAAGGAGTATAGATTAACTCTTCCCCTGGTCAATGGTTTCAAGAATACCTGGAGGGGACTGAAAGGCTCAGGGTCAGGCTGTGGCAGGGTAATGTTGCCAGGTCTCACCTTCCCTACAGGGACACATCCTACTCTGTCCCAAGCAGAATTGCACTGAGAAAGGTAAGAAATTATGGTCAGTCTATGAAGTTCACCAGGGACACCATTATTGTTAATCACTTTAAATGGGAGATGTTGGATACTCTTGTCGTGAGGAAAAGGCACCGAGAAAGGGAATGAAAACATGATAAGCCTTGAAATCTGCTGGGAGACATGCAGATTTCCCAACAGGGCTGTGTGAAGAGATCTCATCTAGAAACCCTTCAGCTGGGGAAGGAGAGGGAAAGGCTTGGGGAGAGATGAGTCCACTGCCTCCCAGGCTCACTCAGCTCCCACCAGCTGTGTCATGCCGGCATACCTTGCTGCCACCTTGCTTTCCTTGCATAGTAACTCTTGCGTGAGACAGACATCAAAACCCAAGTTATCTTTGGTGCTTGTCTCTCCTTCCTGTGAAAATTTGCTTTTCCAGACTTGCTTGCAAATTGTGAACAAAGGAGGACACTTTCAGAGGGAAATGCTCCACTTACAGAAGATATTCCCCATCTCCTCTGCCATTTGCAATTAGTCACACCAAAGCCCTGGAGAGCAATATGCCTGAAGGTGTGCTGTGGGGGAGGATGCAGGCACAGTAACTCTAGAGCATCCTTCTGTCTCCCAGTTCAGTGAATGGGAACCTGCCCCTTCTTATGGACCCATTTGCAGATGATAAGTGTATTAGCATAGCCCTGACAGGACATTTGTTATGTGCAGGAATACTAAATGTCTTAGAGAGTGAAGAAAATTAACAAGCATGAATAAGGTATTTGGTATGTAATTTTCACGGATTCCACAACAATTAATTAAGCTTTGGCTAAAGCATAAGTTAAAACTCCAAAGGTAAAGGGAGTTGGCTGTATGCTTCATTCCCATCAAGAGTGTGAGAACCCCTGAAAACCATTTTTGAAAATTGCGTGTGCGCGCACGTGTATGTGTGTGTGTGTGTGTGTGCGTGTGTGTGTGTGTGTGCGCCTCCCAGATGAAAGCAGGGTGATATTGCAGCAAGGTTTGGGACTGAGAAATGCAAGCTGCAAGATTCAGGTGATGAGTATTCCCAAGGAGTCAAGATGAAGGGGTGCTCATGATAGGCAGAGGTGACGTGAATTTAACCATGGAACAAAGGCACAGGTCTGCATTACAAACCTTGCCCCTAACAATGGGGGAGAGAGCAGCAAATTTCAGTCTGTTAACATATATTTACTGAAAGATGGTAACCAGATAGGGTCACTTTAAAAAGCAGTTCAGGGCACCTGCTTCTTCACACGTATTCCTCTACAAATCATCTGCCAGAGCTGTGCTATGCAGATCATAACTGGAGGTGTCATGCGGATTTCTTAAAGTTTGCTCCCAGGAAAGAAACAACTGTGAGATGCAAATAAAAAGTCTGGCTGTAGAGCTGTCAGAAAGATCCCATACAAGATAGTTTTTCAGAATTAATGCTGCAGGGTGGTATACCTTTTCCCCCTCTGTTGAAAACAATGGCCCTACAGAGAGAGTTACAGGCAGTGACAGGCAAAAGCTGTCAGGAAGCATCTTCTTGCGATCTCTGATGGAAAAAGAAAGAGAAACTCAGGTTAGTTTTGGATGCCAGTTGAAAAAGAGTACTGACAGTAAGAAATAGAGGCTTGTGGTAGGATCTTAATTCAATAGGCCCAGCTTTTAAGTTTGGTTTTTTTAAACCACATCTACAGTTTCTTTGCTTTCAGGTCTCTTCAGTAATTATGTACTGACACCAATACAATGCAATCTGATGTTAAAAACACTAAGACAGTGCTGAACCAATTTTCAGATTATGAGAAGAATTGTTATTGTTCAAAAAGAGACCTGTGAATATCTAAGAGGTAGAAATTATTACAAAAATTACATTATTACAAAAACTGTGTACAACCTATCTTTGACTTTTTTGGAGGATTGTTTGTATCTAAAAAGAAGACAGCTGTTTCTGAAGGAAGTTTACTTCTGAAGGGTGATGGAGAATTGTAACTGAACTTGTCTGGCTGCTTGTGGGAGCTCCTAGCACATGGGAATATGAAGCAGCTCCTAACGACTCTCACTCTGACAGTTGTAAAATGATTGCTTTTGAGAATAACCAGATAAAGCCAAGGAGCTACCTACCCATGCCACCTTGTTTCTGTACTACCTACCTGTTTTATTCCTTCTCATTATGTGTTCCTGAAAAAACAAGGCCAAGAAATTCTCCTGGAAAAAGTGCATTGTAATAAGATGTAGCTTTTGCCCATTCTAACACTTGGAAATTGTGTTTTGATTTATTATGTGTGGTTTGGCAAATCTGCTTTTGCAAGCTGCAGACAATTGTCTGTAGAAACCATGCTTGCTCTGAATGCAAGGAGTGCAGAGGCCTCTGATGGGCTCCTTAGAGACCACCATGAATCTAGCCAATAAAACAGAAAGCCAAAGGAAACATTTGTGTTACAGTCCAGGAGGAACCAGACCTTCGTTTTATCAGACTCCTCAGTGTTCTGTGGTGGAAAGCTTCTCTAAATGTGCTTGTTGTTAAGTCAAGGTAAACTTTGCATCCCCAGTCCAGAATATACAAACTGTACGCTGGCACATCTACACCCCTGGACTGGGAGTGTCCCTGATACAAGGCTCAGCCTTTTCTCCAAGGGATGGGAAAGCTGATGTCTGGTGCGCAGAGGTACATGTACATGCTGCACATGCTGGAGCAGTGCCTGGGAGGACAGCAACTTGGTGCCCCTCAGACAAATACCATGGGGTTTAGTACAGCTGAGGTTCACAGGGCCTGAAAATCCTGATGTAGTGAACTCTGAAAAATCAGTCTATGGTCTCAGCTTGGTCATGTACAGCAGTGTTCACGCGCCCTACAACTATCCTCTCTCCTGGCACCGTTTCTGCCTGTACATTGAGGCTGGACCAGTAGAGGCAAAAGCCCTGGGTGGGAGCTCCAGAAACATATATGATGCTTTTCGATCTGCTGCCTCTACAGAAATTACTGGGGAGCTTATGCACTGTGTGGCCCACATGCACCAGCAAGCCAGGCATGAGGAAACCCCACGCACCCACATTAGAAATGCTGTGGCTGGGTAGTTTTTCCCAAGCTCCCAACAGCCCCAGAGAGCAGGACCTGCCAGGGCACAGCATATTTATGGAAGGGTAAAATTCCTCTCTCTGCAGGTCAAAGCTCGTGCAACATTCAAATCCCACTGAAGCATATCCTGATCAAAGACCTGGGGACAGCATTTCAGCTCACTGGGGGTAGGTATACCGAGAAACACCACCATGTAACAAGCCTCATACTGAGATGCCCATTGCTGCTGTTGCTGATGCAGGAATCTGTCCGTGATCCTAGGGGGCTCCACGGTGATTATTCCTGTGGGAGCAGTTGCTCATGTGCATAAGTATGTGTGGGAATGGGGCCTTTGGCTGGTGCCCCTTAGCAGAGTTTTTCTTACAGCCTTGACTAGGGTTTTACTCCTAAATATCCTTAACCATCCCAAGGCACCACCACATTCATCCCCTGTTTTACAGAGCTAAGCAGAGAAATAAAGAAGGGGAGAGGAAGCCACAAATGCAGAAGGCTCAGCAAGGTGCTTCCAAGCACTGAACTACAGTCCTAAGTAGCAGCAGCTACTTTTTCTGCTGATGCATTTGCCATCCTCGCAGTTAAATGTTACAGGTGCACTTTTTGTCTAAGAAATGCCTGGATTTTCTGACTCTGCTCTGTTAAGTATTTCATGTTTCCAGCACCAGTGTTCAGCTGTTGGTCACCAGCCCCCTCACGTTGCAGTGACAGCGAAGGCTGTCAGTTCAAAAATGGGGTTTCTTGTTTGTAGCATCTTGATTTTTGAGGAAAGCAATCACTGTAGAGCCCTTCCAGAAGAGCCTCCTCTTCACTGTTGTTGACTTGTGCCTGGATGCAAAATTCAGCAAGTCCTCTATATCTAACCAGCCTGAGAACACCTGGAACCCATATGAAAGTTTTAGGGATTTGCCCTTGTGGTTGTTTCCCAGTGGGGTTGCAGCCTTATGGAGGAGCTGCATAGCTGGTTGCTTTTCCAAAGCAGCCAGCATCACCATGCCTGAAAGCCTCTGTCCCAGGAATGACATTTCTGCTGTGATGGTGCCTGGTAAGAGACATGTATGTCCCTTCCTCAGCCAAGTCCTTGCAGACAGCAACACTCCATGCTTTACAGAAGAGGAAAAAGTTGCACTTTCCTACACAGCACTGCAATATTTACTCCCTGCATAAGAGTCCTTCCAGAAACCCATCTTCCCTCTGCCAGATCCAAATGGCCCTGGAACCTAAGGAAACATCATGAGCATTTCACAAACTCTGTGGTCCCCGTCGATCGCTGATCAGGACCTGTGCTTTGGCAACTTGCACAACATCTGGCACACCGAGTTTGCAAACAGAATGGCACATGCACGCTGGGGCAGAGCCAGCCGCTGATTTTCAGCACTCTCTGTGAAGTGCTTTAAATGCTAGGACTTCCTTAGCATTGTCATTCCTTGGTAATGTCTTTGTGGTCAGTGTTTCCAGTGGTACTCAGCACGGAACTGTGCCCTGCTACATGACAAAATAAGAGTAGAGATCATGCTAAACGAGTGCAGCAGTTTCTCCTTGAGTGCTCATCCATATCACTACCACTGCAGACTACCAGGACGATTGCAAGCAAAAGGTCTTTTGGAGAAGTCAAAAAAAAAAAAAATAGTCCCTTGTAAGAAGGCTAATGAGCCTCCTGAGTGCTCATCCATATCACTACCACTGCAGACTACCAGGACGATTGCAAGCAAAAGGTCTTTTGGAGAGTCAAAAAAAAAAAAAAAATAGTCACTTGTAAGCAGGCTAATGAGCCTCCTGAAAAGTCACAAAAGGACCATAAAAATGTTATCTGAAACACAGAGGCATATTTGAACTCTCTTTTCCAGAATGCCCATGTGCCCATTTACCTGCAGAAGGGGAATTATTGCCAAGCAGCCTATTCTCAGGACGTGGCCCCCATGCAGCTCTCGGATGTGTGGGTTGTGTAAGGGTGAAGAAGGAAGCTGCTTGCACGCCTCCGGCAATCTGTCATCTCTGGGTTCAGGCTGCAGTGAGCAAACGCCAGCACCACGCACCATTTAATTAACCTTTCTACAAGTTGTAAGATGAGCCACCTCCATTCGCCACGGGATTTATTTTCAGCAATACATGATGGCAATAGAAAATAGATCCTGCAATTTAATGGGAAAGCGGGTGTAATACGGGCAAGAGAGTTCCATTAGGGAAATTGGTTTAGCACAATGTAGCATTCTGGGTTTTTTACAGCCTCCTCTAGCAAATCCATTCTGTTTCACGTACATCAAATTTCCTGAAAAATACTCATGTCATATCTGTTTCTCCTTAGCACGTGTGTGAAATGCACCCTGGGCCTGTGAAGCAGAACTGCAGCGTCAGAGATTCGCAGATGTTTCGCCTGCACCATATGGTGCGTTAGGCACCATTCCCCACAGAGTGGCTTCTTGCGCTGAAAGTCAATATATTTCCCACACATGGGAAGACCAAACGGAGTGGCTATAAAAGGGAATAAGGAAGAACAAAACAATTACCAACGAATCAAAGAAAACTGGTCTGAAAAAACAACCCAGAAAGAGAATGACTGGACTTAGCTAACATTGAGCACACTGGTGTAAAAAGCTGGCTGCACACTCTTCAGTATATACTGTAAATTTAAAACACGAATGAAGAGTACATTAGACAATACGTAAGTTGTACCCCAGCCCTTCACACTATTGTCAGCTTGTACTCCAGCATTCAGGAACTTAACTACAGAGGGCTCTGGAGAAATGACTTTTTATAACTGTCTGTGTTTTGTCAGAGGGATGGAACATTGTCAGCACAGCTTGCAAATGTCATTACAGGAAAACGTAAAGTATTTCTACAGCATCTTTCATTTAAATCCACACAGTGCAGTAAGGATTAATTAATTTTAAATTGACAAAACAAATAAACAGAAAACGAATAGATTAATGTAATGTAAGTCTTCTCAGGTCCCCAGTCTATGTGATCTAACTCTGTCGGTCAATCATACAGGCATGTTCAAAAAAATTTTCTAAGACACTAATGTCAATAAGACATCTATGGTAAATCCTGTTTGACCTTTCTGGGGGCAATATACCTCGCTCCCAGCTACAGCTGTGCAAGTCTTCCCCAGGGGATACATCCAGCCTCACTTTGCCCATTGCTCTGGGCCACGCTCTAACAGCTTTTCATAAATGTATTCCCACTGTAGAAATAGCCCTTTAGGGCAGGATGCAAAGAGCATCAGTTTCAGTCAGAGCTACATGCTGAGCCTAAAAGGCAGCCCACACCATTTCCTCCAGCCCCTCAGTTTTCTTTTGAGAATCTGTCATCCAAAAACTGATCCAAACATGAATTAAACCAAACTTGCTCAAACAGAGAACTCTGGCCAGGAGCAGCAGACATCGCCCTGTCCAAAAGCCTGCGGAGCTGCAACTCTGCCATATGACGTGGAATTGAGGTGAGATTATTTGGAGAAGTGATAAAGACCTTCAGACCCCAAAAAGCTTTGGACCTGACAAGATCAGAGGTGCTTCATGCAGCTCTTGCAAATATGGCTAAGAAAACACTCCCAACTGAGAGCTGTCCCTGTGTATAGTAAAAGATACATGTATATAGTTCTCAAGCCCATGCAGATAGGAAACCCACTGATGTTTACTGTATTTACAGACTCTGATCACCAGATCCTTTCTCTGTCTGCACGTTTTTCCTGCACAGGACATCCCACAGGCTTCAGAGGGACAAGTCGTTCAGGTTTGATATGGTGCCTCATTGCTGCTGCTGTGAACAAGTCAAAGGCAGCATATAATGATTTCAAGCCATCTTTCGGACATCTCAGGCTGAAGCAAAGGCCTGAATCATCTAATCTCACATTTTCACTGTTTTCAGCTTCCAGCCCTTGCAGGAGACCCAACGGAGTGACTCTGGTGCTAAAGGAAAGCGATAGCCAAGCCCCCAGGCCCCCCACGCACACGCTATCGTAAGGAACTGGTACCAAGCTCCACTGTGTAAACAACCAGGGCAAAGGAGAAGGAGGTGGTGGTGGGGTTAAATATCTGCTCTCTTTTACAAGACCACCTACAAAATGTGGCAAAGACCCCGCAACAAAAATAATCTACCATGATTCTAGTGTTAGGCAAAATATAAACAAGTTAAGTGCTCTGTTAAAGAGAACATCTGGGAAGTTGCAGGCCACGCAGATGTTTTCACAAGTTGTATTTTGCAGAAAAGTAACTCTGCTAAGCTTCCTGCCTCTTCCGTCTTGTTTCTCTTGACTGTGTTTATCAAGCCAAGATATAAACACATTAAAAAACCTTTAGAGGTCTGTCTCACATTGTATTATTAATTTGGGATTGACTGAAGGTTGACGGCTGGTTTCAGTTTGACCCCTTGCTCTTTTAAAGTCACCCCGCAAGAATAATTAACCTTTTTTTTGTTGATTGGATTTTACATGCATACATATGTATATACACATATGTATGAGGTAGTTTGCCAGAAATCACCACTAGACTCAGCACCCAGATCACACAGGGCACCCCAGGACCCTGGGCAGCTGGAAGGGGGGATCACAGTTTCGGGAGTCCTGGGGAAAGGCAGGGGCCAGACGGATTGCCTGAAGAGTCCCTAGGTGAGGAAGCTCTATTGCCTGGTGAGGTACAAGGGGTGTGGTGCTTAAGGAAGCTTTTATTTTAGCATTAAACTCCTGCAACATGGAAAGAATTAGGATTTTCAGATTAAAAAGCAATTAGAAATTTTAGAAATCTGTCTTCTCTTAATTCTATAAGAAAAAAAATTCTGTCATTAGATTATAAGAAGCAAATTAGAAAAGCTAATTGGAAGAGCAAATACGAAGATCATCATAAAACACAAACTTACCTATTCCTCAAAATACTTGGGGAAATAATTTTGTCCACTGGGTCACTAGGAAGCAAAACAATTCAACAAAGTGGTAATCTTATGGCAGAATATATATTTGATCCCTTTAAACACTGGTCTTTTCCTCAGACAGTGCTGGAGAGGTTTACTACACTCAGCTAGTGAAAATTATGCACCAGAAAAACGCAAAACAGATTAATAAACTAAGTACTGTGAGTCACTGGACCCAGATGGTAGTACTAACAAGACCTGAATGAAGTACTGGAGACCTCAGTGACTGAACTAATAAAAGTGTTCTTTCTTACTAAAACCGGTTCACGACTCAAAGGACCAGCAAGCAGTGAAGGCTGGGCCCATGTCTTCAAGCCAGCCTATATCTGCAGTGAGGGAAGATCTGGGTCAGAGGACTCTACCTCAGATCTGCTGAACTGATTGAAATCCAACTGAAAAATAAGATTTTAAGACACCCGAAGAGTGATGATGAGTGTAGTGACATGCAGCAGGGTCTGCTGCTGGAAGACCAAGCATCTCCAGTCTGGTCAGCAAGTTGGCCAGCAGCATGGCACCCAGGGATGGTGGAGAAGACAGTCACAGACAGCGTAGGGTACTATGGTCTTGCTCACCCAGGGAATTACTCTTGCTGAGCCAGAGGTGTAGCCAGGACCTCAGGGTTGGTGGCTACACTGGATACAGGTTGATACCACTGGGAACATGGTCACCTGCACAGGGTGGAGGGATCACAAACAAATGTGAAATTGCCTGGCAGTGACACTGACCAGACTGAGAGATGGGAAAAGCAAGGGAAGATAAAATTACAACAATTCTGTAAAGCATTTGAGATGCTCTGTAGTATTTCCCTACTGGTGATGTAAAACTGTCACTAGAAACACTATCAAGAGGTTCCTCTGTTCCATTTAATGCTTGGGGTTTTTCTGGGTTTTTTTCTCTTCCTAGTGTTGCTTCAAAAAATGAAGTGTGATCAGAGCATTGGTCCTGGGCCTGTTTGGTGAAACCTGGGAGTTAGTGTGGAGAAAGAACAAAACAGCTACTTGATGATGAGATGATGAGCACTGTCTGAGGAAAAGACCAGCATTTAAAGGGATCAAATATATATTCTGGAAAAATGAAACAAATGAACCTGTAATAAGCAGGAGCATCTAGCTTCACACTACGTTATTGGCTCTTGTCTTCCTAGGTTGAGAGCTTTCTAGGCTATCAGCTTCGTGGGGATTTTCATCAGTCCCTGGGGAATGGAGAAGCCTCCACTGCATGGGCAAATTGATGTGCCTTAATATAAGTACGATTTTCTGCTTATTCTGCCTGTGCTGAACACTGACTTCTTTTGGGATATAAGCCGGCTCCACTGGAGAATTAAGTCATTAAAATAAATGAATTAATAAACAAATATGTATATAAATGCTTGTATATAATATTTTGTTCTATATCATATTGTTTTATATACTCTGTATAAATATAATCATTTTTTAACAGCCTCAGTCTGCCTTCTTCTGTGACCAGAAGGTACCCTCTGTGGCCCGAGCTCCATTGCAGTCTAAATGAGGTAGCAACTGTCATTCAGCCATTGACACATGCCCCACTTTAAGTTGTATTTTGAGGAATTCCCAGATTCTCTGGGTGACCAGGCCATGGAGAAGCTCTCACTGGGCAGCACAGACTGCAGCAATGGAAATTCAAGCCGTGGAACAACTTCCAGCTCCCCATTTTACTGTGGCTGGCAAGAGACAAGGGGCACATGGAGGTGAAAAGGGAAGTCCCAGCTGCTGGTACTGAAGTAGTAGTGGTTAGCCATGGCCCAGGAAGATGTAGAGTGGAGAAGGAAGGCAGTTGTCAGCACGTGGGAGGCGGGTAATACCGGTGCTTTATCCCCCAGACACCACAGGACTTGGCTACCAATGGGCATTGCACAGCTGGATTGTGCCTCTTGCATGGCCACCATGGGCACCTGGAACCAGAAGATCATAGAATCATAGAATGGCTTGGGTTGGAAGGGACCTTAAAGATCATCTAATTCCATCCACCTGCCATAGACAGGGACACCTTCCACTAGACCATGTTGCTCAAAGCCCCATCCAGCCTGGCCTTGAACTCTTCCAGGGATGGGGCATCCACAGCTTCTCTTGGCAACCTGTTCCATCATCTTGCCACCCTCACAATAAAGAATGTCTTCCTAATATTTAATCCAAATCTACCCTCATTCCGTTTGAAACGGTAATTCTTCATCCTATCACTTCACTCCCTGATAAAAAATCTCCCTCCATCTCTCCTCTAAGTCCCCTCTAAGTACTGGAAGGCTGCTATAAGGTTTCCCTGGAGCCTTCTCTTCTCCAGATTGAAAATATTGATTTCTGCCTTGTTGATTGCAGAAAGAAACAAAATATTTATCTCTCTCATTTTTTTTATTTTATCCTGAGGTGGGTTAGGTAGTTTTGGATTTACCCTTGTTCAAAGCAAAGTATGATCAGAGACTAAAGCAGAAGGGTTATGTATAGTTGTGAACATAAATTTATTCCCAGAGTTATTGAGCAGCAGGTCCTTTGTTTTGCAGAGACACATGGGACTCCTGGCTCTGTTTCAGACCACATGCCTCTCTGTCTCCTGAGTTTGAATAAACCCCCAAAACTCGAAGACAAATTCAATCAAATCTGCCCCTTTTGATCAGGTTTCATCGTACATCTTGGAGTTGTACCATGGATGTTCAAAGAAATCTCCAAATGACCTGGATGGCGTTGTTATCAGGGGTCCCTTGCACATTTTATACAGATGGGTTTGTTTTCATTCTTATTTTCTATCAGCCTTTTGTCCAGAGATCAGGAATTGACATTGCTGGCCATGGATGGTCACATTTCTTTTGCAAAATCTGGACAAGCTCAGTTCAGTCTAGTTTTGCACTGGAAACAAAGACGGGGACTTTGCAGTAAACCCCACTGAACTGTGTTATGAACTCAAAGGTTTTGATCTGGAGATTGAGGAATAAGTCTATTCCAGTCTGGCCAGTGGAGAGAGACCCGTTTTCAACTAAGGGATTCCAGTGTGCTTGGTCTGGGCCACATGCTATATAGCAATGGGTGTTGACTGCTGCCTCTCTGACCCCCATCTCCAGGGTGGCTGCAGCCAGCCTCTGAATTTCTGTGTCCCTGGGGCCTGTGGGAACACACAGAGAAAACTATTTCTCTCTTTAAATTGCATCCATCTACAGAAAGGGACTGTGCAATTGTTTGTGCCATGCCGAGCACAAAAAGGGCCCAGAGCTGAGGGCTGCTGCTGCTGGAACAATAACCAGTGGCAGCAAACAATAGCTTTTGTCTGCTAACAGTGACAGGGATAGGGGCAAGCAGCTCACAATTCTGGTCTTGCTCTCATTTTAGGGGCACAGAGTGAAAGAGGTCATTTTGAGGAAAGCAGAGCAGGCAAAATAACTTGGGAAATAAAGTGATTCAAAATTCTCAGTGGCACTCCTCCATTTTGCTTTTTAATGATATAATAAACTGACCATAAACCCCCAGATTTCCACCAGAGCTTGTTGCTTCCAGGCAGCTCTGTCCTCACCTCACAAAAAGAACTTCTCTAGCCCAGAGCATGTCCATGAACCAGTTCACAGCTTGGCTCCACACAAATATCGTGGTGAAGAAGCCAAGGTGGCTTCTTCAGGTGGCTTTGCCAGTGCAGCAGGCTCCCCAGCCAGCAGTGCTGGATGTGGTAGCATGTTCATGGAAGGTGACTGGAGCTTTGTCAAAAATTCTCTTTAAAATCTGTTTGTACTCCCGAGTTTGTGAGCAATCACATCTCTGACCTCTGGGAAGCTGCACGATGGGTGAGGTAGGAGGCAATAGCTAACAGAGGAGAAAGGTGACATTTGCACTAATATTCTATTGGTGCTATTTCGGGCAATGCAGGAGCCCTCTGGTAGCAAAGCAACCTGGTTTGCATAACAATTTGTGTGCCTCCACACTTCCACCAGAATTATTTATTACTTAACTGGATGTGCAAAAATTGAGATATCAGCAGGTTGGATCATTAGCCTTCCAACCACTTACTCCCCATGGTGCCAGCCACAGCCCTCGCTGTCTTGCAAGGAGAAAATGCCAGTGTAAAAAGTGGATAGCATGCAGGGGACAACCTCAGAATGGCTGAATTCAAGCCAATTCATTCAGAGTGACAAGGGTGCAGTAGAAGGAGGTGAACAAGAGCTGCCCTGAACATTTGCTCAAGATCTTCCCTGGTATCAAGTTTGATTCCTTCCTCCCCTTTTACATAGGTTATGCTTGTGCTTTACCTCTCCTGCACCTCTTACGGGGCTGAATAGACAAACAGATGCAGGGAAATAAAAAATAGCTTCTCAAAAGAGCTTCTTGCCAACTCTTCCCACTCTGTTTTCATGAGTACGGGGAGATGGACAGCTTTGCTCATAAGCAGATCTGCTAAAGCTAGGAGTCAGTTCAGATCCCATCTGAGCCCAGTACTTTCTCTACCACCTTAGGAAATCCTTTAAGCTAGCCAGGCCTCTTTCTCCCATTTCTAACCCATGGAAGCTGCAATATTTTACCATGTTCTGTCCAATAAAGAGCCACGAAATCTACAAATGGGGGCTGCTAGGGATGTGCGATTTTGAGGCTGGCCCAGTCCTAGATTGCAGGAAAGCTTGCAATCTGTTTCTCCAAATGGAAAGTAAACCAAGCTATTGTTTTATTGAATTCATGTTTCTTTTTAAAACACAGCCACAAAACTTCATGTGAAATGGGATGTAATCCTGAAAAAGAAGTGTGTTTGCACAGCTGAACAGAGACCCCACTGAAGATTAGCGGTGTGTTTCAAGCAGGCTGCAAGCACTGACTGGGGACTTGTCTCATCCATGAAAAACACCTGCTTCTTTGAGGTTCCTCTGCCTGCTGTGAGAAGAAGGGTAGGCAGCAACTCTGCTTAGAAAAGCATGACTCAGGAAAGCCTTTTCTGCTCTTGTAGCTGGTTTTCACATGTGTTGTATATTAAGAAGGATATGAGTTTGATGCTTTCTTGTTCCTGATACAAAATGAAATTTTTATGTATTATTTTTATTGGACTTGGCAGCTCCCCAGTTTTCAGCCAGGGTCCTGTTGCGTTAGGCATGGTACAAGCACAGGGCTCAAGAGCTTATTGCAACCATAAGAGGAAGGACACCACTTTGATTTCAGCATGGGTTTGAATGCCCTGCTTAGAAGCACAGTTAAGATTTGTAGATGGGAAAACCATACACTGAAGGCCTAATGTGATGAAAAAGGAGACACAGTCTGATGCAATCCAGGAATTGTTTTCCACAATGTTTTCAGAAGGTGGCATATGAAAGAAAAGCAGTGAATTCATTCAGGCAATGCCTGACAAGCAGTTCTGGGGTGGAGATGGACTGAAAACGCCCGGTCAGATCAGCTAAATTCCTGAGGCACTGGTAATTTTAGCTCCCATAATCCATGCTCTTGCTGCTGTAACTGTAGAGACTGTTCATCTGCTCTCACAAGCTCAAGCCCTTTAGATGCTCGCTTGCTCACAGGCTTCAGGGTATCCGGGACTGTGAGGACTGTGCTGCCTGGAAAAAAAGGTTTGCTCACAGGCAGCAGGAGAAATGAAGAAGTGGGATACCTCCGCTGTTCGGGCTATAGGAGTGGTGGGCAACTCCCGAATGCCCAAATTAAAAAAAAAAAGTTTCATCTGCATGTGCTTCTGGGTATAAGGGACACAGAGGCAGCAAAGAGAAGCATGGGCTGGTGAAGTTTTGGTAGTGCCGTAGGAAAGTGGGAAACCTCAAGGCAGATCCTGGCATGAGGTGAGGGTAGAACGGGGCTGGAGTCCCTGCATAGGGCATCACTAGCACCTCTAGTGCTGGTCCCAGCTGTCAGAACAGCTGGCTGGACCTGGAGGGAACACTGGCCCTGCTGTGGTGAGGCTGATCCCCGCAGCACCTTTGGGGCAAGGCGCATCCGAGGCACAGGCAGCCCTGCGATCCTGGGGGCATCCTGAAGACAGGCTGCACCCATGGCTGGGCTGCTGACGGTGTCACTGTCCCTGGTATGAATGGCTTGTTTTTTTTTTTAGTTGAAGCACCAGAAGGGAGCAAGTCTGCCAGCCAGGTAGGTGGGAACATGGAGGGTGCTGCACTGCAGATTCACCCCCTGCAAACATCAGCAAGCCAGAGGCAAGCTGGCCATGCTCCAGAAAGCAAATTACGTGAATGAGGGATTTAATTTCCTAACCCCTTCCTTGAGTTAGAAACACTTCTACTCCTCCACATCCATAGTCCCCACACCTATTCCTGAGTCGAATCCCGGTGGTCAGTGTGGCCTGCCAAAAAGCCGAGCACAGAGCCAGGACTGCAGCAGAGCCTGCCCATGGCTGTCACCTGTCCTCAGGCATCGCCTGGGCCAGGCAGACACTGCATTGTGAGGACAGCCTGCACTAGCAAAATGCTTTAGCAACTTCTGGGGCCAACGTAGCTCCCTGAGATGGAAACCTCTGACAAAGGAATCCTCAAAGCCTGTTTTTTTCAGTGATAAGCGCGTTCCATTTCCTTCAGCAGTTAATGCCTGCCAGGTGCTTGAGAGGGCTGGTCACTGTCGCGGCTGCCAAACAGGACCAGAGGGTTAAGAAATCTGCTTGTGAGGTACCTTATATTTCACATACCATTTCTTGTTTTCAGTTCAGGGGCTCAGAGGGTTTTCTAATGAGGATGGAGGTCCCAGGCTAGGATGAGAAACAGAGACTGCTGCAGCAGAGCAGATAAGATCAATAGGAAATGCAGATTTGCAACATGTTAGAAATATAACAGCTTCCACACACCCCCTGGAGAAAGAATTTTTAAATCTTTTAAAGGAGTGACAGAAACACTACATCTCTTATAAACATAGATATTTATATATGTAGGTATGTGCATAGCAGTAAGAAGCAATCTAACTGATGGAGTGGTCAGACACGAGTATTTGGTCTTCCCCACCACTTGTAATTCCCCAGCAGGTGACAAAGCACTTGGCAAGCCAGAATTTGTAAGTTCAAATAACAAAGTATGAACAAGAAGCAAGCTGCAAGTTTTTAACAGGAGGGATAAATGACTGCTGAAAGCATTCACTGAAGGATGGTGTGAAGTTGCTACTACTTGAAGCTTATATAATTCAAGAACAGATCTTCTAAATCATCACTAAATTTCAGCCATGCATTACTTAAGTTGGTCAAGTAAAAAATGAAGTGAAATTCCTGGGTTGTCACACAGATGATGGATTTTCTAGGTCATCATGATAGCCAATCCTGTGTTTAAAGATCTTGAGTCTGTTGCTGTAATGTACCAGAAACACTGTGAAGATTAATTCACGTGTTGGCATCTTATCACCTGGTCTATCATCATCTCCTTTCTGGCTGCCTGCCATGTTAAAGATGCAAGAAATACCATGACTTACATGAAATGTATTGAGAGTCTTGTTTGTGTGCTTTGTCAACTCCTGCAATGAGTTCGTTCC
>NW_010422904.1:109824-123536 GCF_000710305.1 Buceros rhinoceros silvestris
GAAATAATGCTATCCATAAATGCCTTCTTAGAAAAGATCTCTTCTTCTCACCGCAGTCCCATAGGAGGAGGGCCTGAGATCCTGCAAATTCCCACATGACTGCAACTCTAGTCTGCAAATGCACGAGAAGGGGTGACTATCTGTTTGGAGATATTCCTCCTTTAAGACAGGTTCAGGGAAACACACTGTCATTCACACTGGAAAAAATGCCCATGCTCTGAGACCAGACCATGCTTCTACAGAAGTGCAGGTTTTGGTTCCACATGGGCAAGAGGGACGAAGCAAGTAGTTTTGCATCTTTCGTTCGTGTGAGCTGCAGATAATGTGATAGCTCCCGAGGCCAGTGGCCACCTTCCTGCTCCCTTGGTCACCATGTTGCTGGGTGAATAGTCAGTGCGCCCCTCACTGTAGCTGAAGCCACAGTGTTAGCCTGGACACTCTGTGGGAGGCAGATGGACTATACTCCATCTCGGTCACCTGTGCCTTCAAGGAAAGGCTGGGGCAGATAGGCTTTCTGAAAAGCCTGACCCACTCCTGTGTTTGATTTGGGGTTGGAAAAGTTTGTTCTGTAATTAACAGCAGCTGACATAATTTTCATTATTACATTATTACCAGCAAAGGAACGATTTGTCCTGTCACACACAAATAACCAGCTCCTACGTGGGGACTAGTCCTGCCAGCCGACCTGGCACGGCTCTCTGCTCCCAGAGCCGAGAGCAGCATTCCCAGCGATGCTGGCTCCTCGTCGGCTGCTGGCCAGCTGCCCAAGTGGGGAGCTCACACTTGGCAAGCACCCTACACGTCTGTCACTTTTCCTAGCAGGAGCTGTGGTGATGTGTCCTTCAGCCCTGCAAGCTGAGCACTAAATGCATCAGACAGTGCATTTGCAGCTAAAAATATCACCAAGCAATTTGCCTGAGAAAGGAGCCTGTCCCCCCTGGTTGGCAGCCAGACGACTTCACCTCGATCAGCTCAGCGGGAGCTGATTTGTACCATCCTTATGTAAAACCATTTCAAACATTATAGCATGGTAACACTGGCAGCAGAGTTTAATCTCCCAGAGAATGGAAGCTGTGGGTGCTAAATCCTGGCACAGGAAAATGAGTCCGAAGCACATTCCTTCAGCAAGACGACAAAAGTGTGACCGCCAGCTCAGCTTTACACGTTTATGTTGAAGGTTATGGTATTAAGCAGGTTATCATACTGCGATCTCTGTTCATTGAGAATGTTTATTATTGAGGGAGTAGCAGGTGAAATCCCCATTCATTCATCAGATTACTGTATGGTCATCACTTGTCTCCTAGATATGCAAGAATTATAATACATCCCACTTTGGCAGTATTTTTCATCCCAGGATTTCAAAGCACTCCGACTAAGCCTTCTAATGTAGCTGAGCAGTAGGGCCAGGAATACACCCTCTCAGTTAACCATTAACAAGTTTGGAGTACGTGATATGTAGAGGTTAAAAATACCACTTTGTGAATATAATACACGATCTTGATAATACACATAGAAAGAATCTTGTTCACTACTGGGCAAAGACCCAACAATAGAATAAGTGTGCGGCCTCCTCCTGCACGCCTGCTGTTTCTCCTCTCTCAAAGGCAACAGGGCTGAAGCTGCGTAAGCCTCTCAGAAGAATTAGGGGAAACTTTCTACTTTTGTAACCTTTCAGGCACCAGTTGAATTTTAAGAGAGAGCAGAGCTTTTTATGCACAGGTCACCTCTAGTGAGTCCCACTGACTTGCCCTATTGCTCTCCTGCTTTTGCCATGCCTGCTTGGCTGGGCAGAGGTGGGCAGCACTGGGGTGAGACAGAGCAGCCCTGGAGGGCGGATGGTCCAAGCTCCTTTGGGATTTTCTGACTCCCGGAAGATTTTGGCTAATATGTGGGAGCAAAGAGAGAACAGGACAGATTGCATTGCCATTGCAGTGCTGCCAGCTCTCATAGCCCTTTTACCTCCAAGCCCTCCTCTTCTCACCAAGCGTGTTTTCCAAGACTCTCCCCGTCCCTAGGAACAGCAGCACAGATCTAACTCATCCTGCAAAATTAGAAGCATGGAAATCAGAAACTCCTGGTACTTTGAGGACCTAAGACCAGTTAAAATGACACCCCACCGTATGATTTTCAAGCTAGTCTCATGGTTGTTTCAGAATGTGACTTACGCTTTTTAAAAAACATGGCATTGGCAATCCGGCTTTCATGACCAGGATGAAGGCAGGTTTAATGTACAAATTAACTCACAGATGCACTGAAATTATTTTCTTTACCCTGAACTTCATTCCCCAGCCAGATATAAACCTGCAGCTGCGAATCAATGGTACTTAAAGTTGTCCTGTTATTGGGCTGGAGCTTATCTCCTTCTGCAAGAGCAGCAGCATCCACAGTGCAGTGGTTTGCATTTGTCTGAAAAAAACCTACCAGTACGGGAAGCAGTGAGCCGAGGGACTGCATAAGTGTGCTCTTGGTGGAGTGAGTTAATGTTTGACGGACAGGTGATGGAGTAGGCTAATATTTGAACCTCTGAAGATTTAACTTCAAACAGCCACCGGGATTTGACTCAGCTCTGATCTGTTATAGCCACTTGCCACGTCAAAGGTATTCTACAGAACTGAGCAGACTTCAGTCAGGCTGGCAGTCTCACTAGTCTCACCTGCCTTGTAGAGGGCACTGTGTCCCCAGTGACCTCACAGCCCTGCCCGAAAAACTGCATTTTGTCCCAGGACTGCTGTGAGAAGAGAGAGAAAGTGCAAGTGAATTGACTCCAACATGTGGGAAATGAGCAGATCCAGCAATGCTGGGACTGAGCTGGGGGTCCCAGAGGTCCTGCTTCGGTGCCCCATTTCTAAACTCTTTGTTTTCTCTGGTCAGAGGGAGTGGTTTGAAAGAACAGTTCAGATGCATCTCCCAAAGTAGGAATTAGCAGAGCTGCACAGGGAAGTCTGCAAAGTGCTAGGCAGTGTTGCTCAGAGCAGGAAGGACTTTGGGATGGTAGTGTTATATTTGCTTTTCTCATGCTTTGTTTTTTGAGGAAAAAAGGTTTTTTTAAACAAAGATTTCTTTGGTACAAGGTTTCTCCTTGTATTTGTGTTTGTTTGATCTGTATTTCTCTGTTCCAGCAGAAACTCAATCTAGTTTATCCCATGCTCCCCTGCATCCCTGTCTCTCTACCTTTGATGAACTTCAATCAGAATTAGCAACCAAGCTCTAGCTCACAGAGATCTGTGTATTTAGCCCAGATGATCAGGGACGTGCCTCCTGGGCTTTAGCCTCTTCTGGCCATCCTGTGCTAGAGAGCATGCCAACTCACTGGGCTCCTTACTCTGCCCTCAGTACTCCTTGCATGGAGAGAAACTCAAGATGCACAGAGGATCAGTGGAGGGACCTCTTGCACAGCTCCCAGCACTGAACACCGCTAGGAAAGAGTTCAGATACAAAGCTAAGATGTAGGGCGATTCACGCTTTGGGTGGAAAGGGATGGGTTTGGGTTTTCACTGTTCTCATTGTGATGCTACACTTAAATGTGGCTTACATAGAGAGTGGCATATGACTCATGTGTACCTTGTCACATCCAATAGATTTCACGTGAAAAGCCAAAAGCTTTCAATAGCAGCTGGGCCCCAGGGACCATCGCAAGGCTGAGCTGTGTGAATTAAATAACCAAGAGCAAACCCCACAGGTCCTCTGACAGAGCCAGAACCCTGCCAAGAGGGCAGGCCTGCTCCAACCCTGCCCTCCTTTTTCAGCACCCATGGGACCAGACCTTCCTGATACGACTGTCGTTGCTCCAGTGACTCCAGAGAAACTACAATAGTTTAAATCAACACCGTGTCTGGCCCTTTGTCTTAAATCTCCCACACAGACTTGATTTTACAGACGCTTGGGGTCATAACAGAGTCCTCATCTATCACAGTCAGGTTGCTCCCCTCCTATCCTAAATCAAACAAGCCCAACCGAAGGCAGCTCTTTTGTGGAAAGCTTTCTGGGCTGACTCCCCCCTCTTCCCTCCTTTATTGTTCGTTAATGTACGTAAATGATTTAACCAAATAGAAACTGGAGTTTCCCTCTCCCATAGG
Source organism: Buceros rhinoceros silvestris (assembly GCF_000710305.1). NCBI lineage: Eukaryota > Metazoa > Chordata > Aves > Bucerotiformes > Bucerotidae > Buceros > Buceros rhinoceros. The sequence continues at coordinate 113,901 of NW_010422904.1, forward strand.
AAGCAAACGTTGTTGGAGGAGGAGACGATCACACAGATGGATTGATCTGTATCTGTTTCTGGGTAAATATTCATTCTCCTTTGCCTTTTCTGCACCCTTCTCACCCATGGGAACAATGATAGTATTTCCCTGTGGAGCAGCGGGAAAATATTATTACCCTTTTACAGATACAGAACTGGGGCAAAGGTGACTTAATCTCAAGCCGGGGAAAGTCAGTGGTGCTTTTGCCACTGAGTCCAAGGGACTTTGGACAGCATCAGCCAGAGTAAACAGCCAGAGCCAGCCTGGTTGCAGGCAGGAGCCGAGCAACCTGGCTCCATCACCAGGCATCCTGGGGAGTGCCACCATCCTCCCTTGGCGACTTGGCCACCACCAGCCTGAGCCACAGTTCCTCTCCCCAACACATCTTCCACGGAGCTGACTTCAGGCCCTCTGGTTTACCTTGGGGAGGTGATGGGAAGATTCATTATTTCACATTTGCAAAGCAGATTTAGAGTGCTGCCTACAATAACTCCTTTGTAGCAAGAGCTACAGCATTCAGCAAGATGCAGGGTGTAAAGCACTCTCATACTTTTTTTTCCTTCTTTTTCTTTTTGCTAAAGAAAAAAATCAGTGTTAAACTTTTATTACAAAACAACAGGCTACAGCTGTCCTTTTTTTCTGAAATAATAATAATAATAAAAATGCATTACATCAGGTTAGTCAGTAGTTTTTACTAATCCACAAGACATGAACTGCTGACCTCTGAGGTAATTTTGGATCATGCTCAAGCCAAATAAAGGCAGATTTGTGGCTGCAGGTGAGAGATCCTCTGAAAAACCATAAACGTAACTGCAATGTCCTCTGGTTTGATCTGAACTCAGCCTGGCCTTCATCATTTTTTCTGGCGCTAGTCCAGAAGTAAGACAGATTAATGATTTAAAGGCATTACACTATTATATGATGTAACTCAGCACAGCGTGGTGGTTTTGTGAAGGTAGTTAGCAGGAAGTTAGCAGGAAGTACCCAGGACAACCCCTCCTGGATGGTACCTTGCTCATCAAAGGACGTTATGGGCTTGACTGGATCCATTTGTGGCAAGAATACATCCAGAGATCACAAGGACATATGAATGTGCTCTTCTACAGGGCAGAAGAATACCCCTGTGAAATGGCAAACCCCATTTTCTGCCTCCTGATGGGACAGCAAAAACGTTCTGTGACTTTGGTGGATGATGAATGAAATCAGAGGGAAAAGGGGTGAGCCTGTGAGGATGGTGGCAGTGACACAATATGACACGCTGCATGCCCAAAGAGTGGCTTGCAGATCTGGCAGCAGTGACCCTATGGCCTGGGCTCTTTATGGCATCCTCTGTCATTTCCCCAGCCACTGCTTTTGGAGCTCGTTAGATATATCTACCAGGGGTCTACTTAGCCACACTGTAATCTCTTCTCTGAGTAAGGTCTGAACTCCTGTGTTAATCTTGAGCCTGTACAGAATATATTCCCCAGCCTGTTATGACTACAGGTCTGTCTGTGCGCTAATAAATCAGCGCAGCTCCGGTGGAATAATGTAGAGCTTGAGGGAGTGCTGGGTGCGGAAATGTATATAAAAGGCAGTCCCAATCTTTCTTCAGCAGCCATTAATTACAGCCGGTGACGGGAACGGGAAACAGTGGTTGTGCTGGGATACTGCTGCTTGCAACTCAGACAGAAGGCTGACACCTGAAGATAGAGAGGATAGACACTGTGTAATGGACTGGGGAGCTATGTGAAGTTTTAAAATAACCTCACCTTGAAATTAAGCATTATTGCTTGCTTAAGCATTTGGTCTATGAGATGACATCAATAGGGTGGGGCAGAAGCCCCATCATTGTATGTCAGAGGCACAGGGGGAGAATAAGACGCACATGTGGGAACGCATCAGTAAATGGTGCCTGCTCCCAGGGGCAACATATTGACAACAGCCAAGAAACACCCTATTCCTCTACTTGAACAGGCACTTGCATTAACCAGCAGTCAGCAGGGACTTTGTTAAGGAAAGCAGTTTTCCTGGCCCTGCAGTTGGGACAAGGCACTCGGAGGGGACCGGCGGGGGGACCAGGCTGAGCCAAGGCAGGGGTTGGGTAAAGGAGCCAGGAGGCAGCAAGGAGATGGGCTGCTCCACAGCTGGCTGTTCAAAACACTTGGGAAAGATCTTTTGCTATTTATCAAGCAGCCCTCAAAGAAGATTAGCCAGTGTCCCTACAGTGATTTGACACCAGCAGCACCATGACTGTAATTATTAACAGGGAAGAAGGAGTGAGGAGTGTGGCAAGTTTGAATGGCACTATTACGAAAGCGCATTCAAATCTGTGGGCAAATCATAGCCCCTGCTTCACTTAAGCAACAGCCGCTGGTGTGTTTCCTCCCTCAACAAATAACTTTCTTTTCGCAAAGTTCTAAGCTGAAGCACCTTCACCACCCAGCTGGAACAAGCCAGGAGCACGAGTACAGCCTGTCCCTATGGCTCAGTGGCAGGTCCTCCCTATTCCAAAATGCCCCTTCACCACCCAGCTGGAACAAGCCAGGAGCACGAGTACAGCCTGTCCCTATGGCTCAGTGGCAGCTCCTCACTATGCCAAAATGCCTCCTTGGCATGCTGCCTTTCTCCCACCAGTACTCACTCTGCTCCCACCAGTACTGAAACAAAGCTGCATGATGGCAGTTGTCGACATCTGCTTCAAAAACTGACATTATCCCATGATCGCTTCTCCTGACATTTGTTCAGGCCAGCCACGGAGGCTCATCTGGCCACTTTTGTACTGGCAAATGTGTTATCAGTTCAAGGCAACTTAGTACTTTCTCTGGCATGGAGGATTTGGCTCTCACCCTCTGCTCGGTAAATTTCCACGCTGGCGTCATCTGTGTGATTCTGCTACGGCTGAAGTGGCCCCACTGCCTCTGGACCTCCTTCCTGACGACTTCTGCGTTTGCACAGCACTGGACACCAGAGCTGAGTCTGCTGTCTTGGGAGAGTTTGGAGTCTGGAACCTCGTGAGGCCTCTTAGCAGATTTGTGCTTAAAATATCTCTGGGCTAAGAAGGTGTTAGGCCTTCTCAGAATTGTTCTGTCTCCCATCTGCTTTTTCATGCAAGAACTGGAGGTGCCAAAATCTGCTGAGAAGACTGTAGCAGAACAGCCAGGAAAGATGCCTGCAGTTGTCCCTCAGGCTCCTGCGCTGACAGCGATTCACAGATGTGAAGTCATGAGTACGGCCGTAAACATCTTCAGACACACCTGCCAAATAGTTCTGGAGTTTTCTTGTGAGAACAACCTTGTGTAAATGTCAAGGGGAAAAAAAAAATCACAAAGATCCTCATTTTATGGATGGATCCAGCAAATTTGCTTTCTCTATCTGTGATGAGCACAGACTGTCATCTTCACCCTCTTCTACAAGCTCACTAACATTTATTTAGCTATGTAAAGCATGAATTACAGGAACATAAAAAAGTATGTTTCTGTCACACACATGCTCTACCACTCTTTTTTTCCAATATCTCTTCTTATCACACAAATGGGACTTAAAACAGAACGCACGCACAGACTTCCACAATCTAATTTCCCCACTTTTAGGTCCCACTATGGCAGCCACACCCCCTCACCTCCTCACCAAATGCAACATTGTTCTGTGAGTTATGCTAGATTTGCCTTATCCTCTGTGGCAAGGATGTCAGCATGGATGGCTTACATGAACACACACACACACACACACACACTTTTTATCCATTCCTACAAGGAGAACGAACAGTGAGGGCGCTGCCAGCAGGCTATGGGATGGCTCCTACCTCCTTGCAGTGTCAGTGATCCCATCCCGACAAGGCTCCCACTTGCCCACCTCACGTCTCCACCTTGGTGCGGGTCCCCTCTCTAATGGTCCCCTCTCTTACCTTGGTGCCTCATTCTCTCAGAGCTGTACACTTCATTATGGGAGTGTTTGGATCCTGAGACCTAGGGCTGTAAGCAAGTGGATGTCTATGACTAACAAGCCAGCCCCTAGCACAGCTCCCCTTGCCTTAATGTGGTGGAGAGAGGGTTCCTTTCCCCTGCGTAATCCCTGTTAGCTCAGTCCACCTGTGTTTCTATTCACAACTGGGTCACCACCACACTGGTGGTGACTGGAGAGAAAAGGACTTCCTACTCTTCCTGGGCTTCAGTTTGCTCATCCATAAAACAGGGACAGTCCCTCCTGGGAGCATTCTCCTGGAGCCCTTTCACCTGAGAGCCAGCACAGGACTCAGGGTTGGGGGGAGCCCATCTGTGGGGATTTAAGTGGTACTGAGACCTTCTGCTGACTAAAAGTCTTTCATTATAACTTCATCAAAAAAGCCCTGAGAAGCTTTAAACACATCTGAAGTGGTTCACAACCTGCAGGGCAGAAAAATGGGAAAATACAAGGTATGCCGCAACAGAGGCAGTGCTAACACTGCAATTATAAGGAAGGTCAGTATAGCTACATCTGCAATGGGAGTAGGAGGAAAAACCTGTTACTCCCCAACCTACCCTCTTCCTAGTGTTAGTGTAGCTATACAGGGAACTGTGTCTTGCTGCCGATACTGTTTATCCCCACCAAGGAACTGGTTTAGATAATACCAGCACGACAATCTGGATTTAATTTGCTAGGATGGGGATGTGTTTTCCTTGGGATACCCCAGCAAGACCTCTTCATAGACAAGCCCGTAGGCTGCTGGCTCGCACCTTGTCATGGTGAACAGCCTTAAAACAAAACCTCTCCCTTCCTCGTATGTAAGACCGTGGGGAGGTGACAGGAAAGAAGGGGACTGTGAACCGTTTCCAGCACTGTGCACCCAGTCTGGAGTGAAAGGGTGATTTTTTCCACCATTTTACTGTGGCCTGGCCAAATCTCGCTGCTCCTTTCTGCAAGGAGTGCCCTTCGGGGAGCCTTGGGGATCATCCAGCCTTGGTGAGAAGCCTGACCTGCTACAGCCTCACCAGCTGTGCCCATCCAGGCTGCAGCCTCCTTCCCAGAGGGGCTTGGAGGCCCAAGCAGTGAGTTCCCAGTTGTCTCCGCCTTTTCTAGGGGAGAGGGAGCTGACCCAGGCACTCCAAGTCAAACCAGGCAGTGTGCTCTGAAGAAACTTGGCCGACTTGCTGCAGGTGCAGAGGAGTGGGTCTATGCTTCTCCAGACAGCGTTCCTCTGCTCCACCTTCCACCCACCCATCTGGTCTCGGCTAAGGACCTGCCATATGCAGGTCACTTGTGTGTGAACCGCAGACTGAGCATGCTGCTATGGAGGTACGTCCGCGTTTGCTAGGGGAGAGGGAGCTGACCCAGGCACTCCAAGTCAAACCAGGCAGTGTGCTCTGAAGAAACTTGGCCGACTTGCTGCAGGTGCAGAGGAGTGGGTCTATGCTTCTCCAGACAGCGTTCCTCTGCTCCACCTTCCACCCACCCATCTGGTCTCGGCTAAGGACCTGCCATATGCAGAGGATGAACCTGCCTCCTTTCCTCACTTGTGTGTGAACCGCAGACTGAGCATGCTGCTATGGAGGTACGTACCTCCTGCTCCTCAGCCTCGCTCAAACGTAGGCAGTCCCCACAGCGACCATGGAAGCAGCGTCTAGTCTGTTTGCCACCAATTCCTATGAGATTTGGGGCAAGGAATGGAAGTTCTTTATGTCTTTGTCTTCCTCACCTGTGTAGCATGGGATAATATTTCCCTCTCTGGCAAGGCTATGGTCAAATAGCATTTGAACAGGAATGCTTTGAAATGGAAGATGCCTTTGGAAAATGAGGTATTATTACTGGAATTGAGTAATTCCAGTACTTTCAGTAATTCCTGTGAGCGGCTTACAGAGTAGGGAAGCATTTCACTTCTTTTTCCCTGTGGGTGGAGGAGCCTGAAGGTTACTGGGATTTCTTCAGATTTATTCATTTTTCAAGCATCTCGTACATATCAGGTATCTAAAGCAAAACTTGGTTTGGATATTTCTTCCACGAAATATTGGATCGCAGATACATGAAATCCAAGCCATGTTGTGCAGACAAATAAATCACACGACACTGGGGCTCTTCCCCTGCTGGCACCAACTCTGCTAGCACGACTGCCTGAGGAGAGGCATTTAAAATCTATTTTCCATGACTCCTCACACAGGATTTTGAAATGTACTTTAGCTTTGCCAGTAAAACAAGCTCTTGCAAGAGTGTCCAGCAAGCAAAGGAAGAGCCCTGAAACAAGTACATGTTAAAAAAAAATCTCAAATGAATGTGCTCTGTTTGCTCAGGCTATGATTCTGTAGCATCTTTTAAAGTAATAATTTGTACTCTCATGATTAATCCTACTGAAGCAAGTAAAAATGTTTCTGGGCAGAATCAGACAGATGCTTAAATACCCTGCTGAATACAGCTTCCAATTATTATTTCATCAGTTCAGCTGCTCTTGTACTGTATTTTAAAGACTTCCTGTGCATTGTTTCACTGTCTTCCCCTGTACGCTCTCATGCCAATTGCTGCTGAGCCTAAGCTGCAAACACACCACCTCTGTCACCCATGAAACACACATCAGTCTATAAAAAATGTGGTTTTCATTTCAAGGAACATCCAGTAAATTAAAAAAAGAAAAAAGGAGAAGTTATGGGGCAGATTTTCAAAGCCATGCTTTGAAAAGGGTTGCAGGGGTGGCAGTTCTTAACTTCGGGACTCTCATTAACTTCAGTTGAAATTGCCTCTCTACCCATGCGGCTGTGGCACCGTGCTTTGAAAATCCACTCTGAAAGAAATGCCTTTTGGAAAGACAGTCATCAAGTTCCTGTGAGGACACAGGGTCTGGGACTCATGCAGAGCTTGAGCATCCCAAGTCTAGCTCATTTTGAGCCCATGGAGTTGAGTGGTGCTACCCCAAGTGACTCCTGCACGTACACAGGCAAATCACGCGTATTTTAGATGTATGAGGGTGTAATGCAAGTATCTAGGGGATCTTGCTTGGAAAGGAGAATTCAAGTTAAATTAATGTACTAATCCAAACCCAGGGATCTCTTTCCTTTGGCTGAGCCATAGAAAATCAGTCTCCAGCCAGTCTTCACTGGATCAACAGGCTCCGCTTCAGCTAAGAGAGGTGCTGGACATGGGATAGTCAGAAGATATTACACTAACTGCAGCTCCCCTTCCTGGCTGTGTGTGTGTATTTTTTGAGGGTTGGAGCAAGGCCACCACCATAACCAGACACCAGCCTGCAGCTGCAGCCTGCACCCTGTGTTTGTGCGGTGCTGCACAGGAAAGAGGCCAGAAGGAAGATGATGGTCAGGGCTCTGGACTGGTTAGTGTGATGGTCTACAGGATCACTACCACAGCTTTCAGTCCCTGATGTATTGATTGCAAAGGGATCTTCAAAGGCAAGCTCAGAGATACGCCTGCTCACCCAAGGGAAGATGAAAGTCATGGGTGCTGTGCCATAGCTCTCTGCAGTAACTGCCTGTGTTCACAGGTTATATCATAGCACAGGTAGAGGGGAGGCTCCTTACCTGGCTGAGCTACTTGCCCCATCAGCAAGTGGGTGCTCATAGGCATTCACCACAGAATAATGCACAACATGGCAAATCCAGCTCAGGACAATTCTCTTCTGAAGGATTTCCACGGAGTTAGCACAACCATCTGCTGAACTGCATCCAGGACTCGCAGCAGAGGAGTTGCTGCTGGTCCTGTGCAAGTAGGGGCAAAGGCTGTCATCTGTCTTTGTCACGCCGATGAGGTCTATAGGGCAAAGCAATGTTAGCTGCTGTGAATGGCAGCCTGGCAGGGGCCCAGGGTAGTGGTGGCCAGCTCCCTCCCTGGCCCTGACACAGGAAGGCGTCTGCACCAGCCCAAGTCTGTTTGGAGCAACTAGCACAGCACCATGGGGATGCCACATGGGATGCCACATGGCTTCTCTAGAAGTGTCATCAATGAAACCTCTCTTTTTTGCTTTGCTTTCTGCTGCCTGGTGTTGGACCTGAGCCCCTGTGAGATGTCCTCTCTGCCCAAGTCTCTGCTTCTCCTAACCACACTGCTGTGCTGAGCTGGACAGGAAGCAACAGGAACACTGAAGTTAAGCAGTACAAACAGCTGCATCCAAGGTAGGTCCATCTCGGCTTAACCCAGCCTCTCATTTTGTGCAAACATACCTCAGAGGCTAAGACGGGTAGTCCCAGTTTAAACATATTGCTCCTCTGTTCCTCTGACTCATGGTTTGGGTTGTATATGCCAGTGTGGGTTTTCTCCCCCCTCCTTAGGAAGCTTGGTGCTGCCTGCAGTGACAGGGGTTCAAGCCTGTGTTATCCACAGGAGACCCAGCTACTCGCCGTTAATGTTTAATGACAGCTCTGCAAGCTGGAGACATTCTCAGACTCTGTTTCAGCTGGTCAGGTTTCCTACAAGCTGTTTTCAGCAAACATTGTACATCTACAGAGCATTAAGCTATTTAGTAACGCTGGGCCACATTCAGGGGAGCCTGAAGAAATCTTGGCGTGACTTTAACGCTTCCAAAGGCTCTCCTGCAGCCAGACTTAGTATTTTTCACATTTGCAAAACTCACCATCTCTTGCTGTAGCTCTTGTGTGTAGTAACAAATGTGTATGCAACAGCCTGCACCAAAGGGTCAGTGCCGAACAGGACATGGACGCCCTCCCTGTCTCTCCCAGACAGCTTACTATTCTGTCAGCATACTCCTGCTCAAGGAGTGGTGGCAGAAGGTTTCCTAGAGTAAATTAATGCAGCTCCATTATGTTAGGCTAACTGATATCAGCAGAGAATTCAGACAGCTGATTTTTAACCTTCTCCAATTTGCCTTTGGCCCGTGAAACCATTTCCTGCCCCAGCCCCTCTGGCAGTCCCATGGTTCTCCTCCAAGCATCTACCCAGCAGAGAGCCAAAGCTAGATGTGAAGCATAGGAAGCTCAGAGCTTAAGAATATGCAAATAGTATCTAAGGGACTCTAATAATCCTAAACAGGTATTAATTATATGCCCATCCTTCCAGGAGAAATGGTAGGTCAAATCAGCTTGGCCAGGAATTTGAACCCTTAGACCAAACCCTGCCTTCATTTCTAACTCATTGTGGCTACGGAGGTATTACAGATCAGGAAGAATGTGATGCATGCAGCAGTGGGTTCACCACGAGGGATATCTGTGTTTGCCAGTCATGAACATGGGCACTGTGCCAGCACAGTCCTGCCCAAGGAGCGGTGTCAGATAGTTTCCCAGAGTGCCGTTTGGGTGCAAGGACAAAATGGAACGAAGCTCTCCAAGCCATGAAGGCAAGTTTAAACCCTTTCCTCCCTTTTACCTTCCCTCCTTAAAACCCCAAAGGCTGTTAAATGTTGGCCAGTGTGTATTCCATCCCTAACCTGGAAAGGGGCTGAACAGTCTGAGTATCATGGGAAGAAGGGCAGTGACAATCCCCACCCTGGCAGGCTTTTTGCTACAGCTGGTACTCCTGCCTCCACACTGGTCCGAGAGCCGGAACCTTCACTGTGCTCTTCATCATCACTAACAGACAGGGTGGTCCTCCCCGCACCCCTTGTGGAGCTGCTTCCAGTGATACAAAGAGGTTGGTCCTCTGCACGTGTAGAGTTGCACAAGCTCAGGTGCTCAAGAGTGCAAAAGCACACTACACTACTACAGG
>NW_010422904.1:123645-131353 GCF_000710305.1 Buceros rhinoceros silvestris
TGCCTCCGGTAGGGTCTCCCAAGCCAGACAGGTCTCAACTGAAGGGTCAGACAAAGTGTGTCCACGGGCAGGATGGGCTCACTAGCCTTCGGGCAACCATCCTAGGAGAAGGACAACTCTGACTCCAAACCCGGGCAGATGGAGCTCGTTTAGCCTTGTAAGGCATCCATCATCTAAGAGAAGGACACTCTAACCAAACCTACGACCTGAGGACTTCGCTGTCACCGTCCAAGCTCGCTAGGCCCTGGCAGATGAACCTCAGGTGTAAAGGGTGGAGCTGGTTCCACGCACGCTGCGCCTCACCTAAAAAATCCACCGCGCAGGCCCGGAGGGTGCACTCACGTTTGCAAAGCCCTGTAGCGAATTGGCCTTTTCAGCCATCAGCGCGCTTGCAGTAAGCGTGGGGAAAACCCTTCCCAAATCTTTGTTTGCAAAGCCAAGCCATCATGATGATGATGATACTACAGGAACAAGCTGTGCCTCAAGATGGCTTGTCCTGCTCACTCTGGGGCATGCTGGAAGTGTGAAAGACAGCCTCATGCCCGCTCTTCACAAAAAACAGGCAGCAAGCTGTGCAGGCAGATTTCTGTCTACCTGGAGCTGAATCCTTCAAAAGCCCATGATTGTTTGGACACAGAGTTCATAGGTTCAAACCTGTGCCTAGTGTTGATTTTAGGTCACAGCAAGGGAGAGGCAAGCAAGAATGGTGGAGAAAGCAGGAGCTGGCTGGGGTGGGCAGTGGGAGGCTGGCGCCATGATGCAGCTTTTGTGGATGATAGTTTTAAGATTTACTTGTGGTCACAAATGATGGCACCAGTCTCTGTCGAGGATACAGAGAACACGCTGTGGGGAGGACCACCCTGTCTGTTAGTGATGATGAAGAGCACAGTGAAGGTTCCGGCTCTCGGACCAGTGTGGAGGCAGGAGTACCAAAGTGCGCTGCTACTCCCAGTCTTCTTCTAACTTCCCTCAATCCTGTCTAAAAGCATCCATTTCACAGGAACAAGATGGTCTCTCTTAAACCAGGAGTGCTGTCAGCGGCCACTGTAAGTAAGCATAATAATCTGTAAGGCAATGTGCAGCTCTGATGTGCAAACGGGATTTGGGGAAGCCTTCCTAACAGGATAATGCAGACAGCGTTTAAGCTGAATATCAAACTGATCGTAACGCTTCACTTGACAAATGTCTGGTTTTGAACTTTTTTAAGCCTTCAGGGCTTTAAGCAGAGAATGTCAGTCTCCTGCAGAATAAATCCTTAATATTCTGGGCTTTTGCTTAGGAAGAGGAAAAAACTCTAAGCAGAGAAGAAGCCAAAAAGAATATCTGATTTCATGGCTTTCATCACACACAACTGCGTTACATTTGTTTTCCCTCAGAAGCCAGGGGCATATCTTTTCTAAATATTTACCTACTTTCTTTCTAAGGGCATGTCTGCAGTGCACACCGTGCGTGTTGTAGACACACCTGCCTTACTTTTGATCTAATACATCTAATACATCCAGGCTCTAATAGCAGGCTAATAAAACCAAGGTCTAATAGTTACAGTGTGAGGTCAGGGTAGCCTGCGAGCTGCTGGGAATAGCTTCCAGCCATTGCTTGGTGCTAATCCAGCTGCCCTGAAGCTGCACTGCATCGTAGCTCTTGCAGGGAAACTGGGAACAAATGGGCTTTACTGGGTGTGGAAGTTTAGCTACAGGAAACCTTTCAGCCTTACATCTCATTAATGCCTTTCTCAAACAGAGACACATCTGCCGGGTCTCTCTCTACCTCCAGGTTCGCCCACCAGTCAACCCAGCCAGCAGAGGCCGTGCCCCTGGAGGCTTTCAAGCCCCAGGTGTCTCAGGCCCTGAGCAACCTGGCCTGACCTCAAAACCGGCCCAGCTTTGACCAGCGGTTAGTCTAAAGACTCCTGAAATGTCCCTTCCAACCAGAATTATTCTATGAACCCATGATCCTAGCTGAGTGGTGCCTTTCTTGACCTCTTGAAGGATTCGGTCCATCTCTGTCCCAGCATCAACTACAATGTTTTGTAGCACTTTCTAAGCATTTTCTACCTCAGTATCAGAAACTAAAGGTGTGACTGTATCAAAGACACCGTTTTTTTCTTCCCTTACTTTCCCTTGGCTCCTTTCTTTTTTTCTTTTGTTTTCCTTCCTGCCTTCCTTCCTTCCTTCCTCCCTTCCTTCCTCCCTTCCTTCCTCCCTTCCTTCCTCCCTTCCTTCCTCCCTTCCTTCCTCCCTTCCTTCCTCCCTTCCTTCCTCCCTTCCTTCCTCCCTTCCTTCCTCCCTTCCTTCCTCCCTTCCTTCCTCCCTTCCTTCCTCCCTTCCTTCCTCCCTTCCTTCCTCCCTTCCTTCCTCCCTTCCTTCCTCCCTTCCTTCCTCCCTTCCTTCCTCCCTTCCTTCCTCCCTTCCTTCCTCCCTTCCTTCCTCCCTTCCTTCCTCCCTTCCTTCCTGCCTTCCTCCCTCTCTCCCTCCTTCCCTCTCTCCCTCCCTCCCTCCCTCCCTTCCTCCTCTTTTCTTTCTTTCCTTTCCTTCTTTCTTTCCTTTATTCCTTCTTTCTGTCCTTCTTTCATTCTTTCTCTCAAATTAAATTCTTTTATTCTCTTTAATGCCACGCAAGCTCCAAGTCTCCAAACAAGTTACTTGCTTTCCTCCAGAGGAACTAAAGCCCTCCCAGCACAAAGTACATACTGCTCTGCCCCTGAATGTCTCAATTCAGGAAGCTTTGAGCTCCCATTGTTTGCAGTTCACGGAGTTCACCTGCGTTTTAGTCTCCTCATGTATTAAAGAAAATAAAGTGGAGAGGAGAGAGAAGGAAAAATACGGTTGTAAAAGCAGCAGTTGGCCAGAGAGCCCTCATGTTCCTGGTACCAGTTGTGGTTCAATCAATCAGTCTCAAACAGCCCACTGGAGAATAACTGGCCAACTTACCCAAATTTATTTTCTTTAATAACAGAATCCTCCTGTGACCCTGTGGTTATTGCTGACACAAAGCAAGGCCTGCTTGAGCCCGATATCTGTTCCCTTGCTCCCTGCTGTGTGCAGAGCAATGGAACCATCGTCCCCTTGGTTTTGGTACACAGTGGCTTTGAGTCACTGCCAGCCACTTCAGTCTATGAGGGCTGGGAGAGACTTTCCTGCACAGGTCACTCACTTGTGACTTGTGTGTGCTCAGGGATACTATAGCTTTTTCTGTTTTCTCCTTGCTCAGTAAAATAAAGGCCAAAAAGCCTGGGGATGTCTGCTTGTTGTTTGAGTACTTGGCTCTGCAAAGGCTGTGAACACTATTCAGGTGATACACGGACTGGACAATCCCAGATACTCAGCTGTAAAGGAAAAGCGCTGTAAAATCTCCACCCTCGTGCTCTGGGTGGAACATTGCTAGCGAGGAGACTGGTGTGCCCCAAGAAGCCAGATTTCAAGTTTAAACAAAGGAAAATGGAAACCAGGATTACAGGGCACGTCTGCACTGCAGGCAGAATCTCAAGGCACAACATCCTGTGTAATGCATTTATTGCAAACTGTGATCCTTCTTTGGAGGGTGTTCAAAATCCTTCTGAGAAATGTGGAAGAACATTTTTGGGGAATTCTGGAAGATGAATCCACTTGGCCTTCCAGATTCAACTATAAGGTCAGTCTTCGGAAGTTAAACAAAAGTTCTTTAAAGGGTACATGAAGGTTTCTTAAAGCTGACATAAAACTCACACTACTCTTTATGCTAAAAAAAGAAGCATCTGTACAACAGGAGGAATAAAAAACTTACAGAATGAAACCTGCCTTTTTCAAAGAAAGGCAAGTCTTTCTCTGAGTTTTAGAAACTCTGAGATATTTCTACAGACTTTATCCCAGGTGTGTACCCTGCAGTGCAGCCTCAGCACAAGAGTCCAAGTGCTGCGCTACCTTCTTGCAAAGATTTAGACACCCTGGAGGAGTCTCCTGCTGCTAGCTAGAAGACTCTTAACAAAGCAGCATCCATCAGCTTTCCCTCGGGGAATCCCGGGTGCTGGGTATAGGGCATGCACTCCGCCTCAGCCGTTGCCTTGGCAGGACACACCTCCTGCAAAATGCATTTCCCAAGTGCCTTGCACTGTGTAAGTGTGCCAAGCAATTGCTTTCCTACCAAGGTACGAGAGTGAAGTTCAGACGCTTCATACCAAGGACTGTCCCCAGATGCACAGCATCCCTTCCACAGCAAGCAGTTGAGTGTGCTTGGGAATACCGGCTCTCTTCATCTGCACAGCTCTGTGCTGGATGGGGCTGGAGAGCCCGGGTGTCCCAGAGCCCTGCTGGCCTGCATGCCACCCTCTGCTCTGAGCCACCATGTGATGGCCGCAGTGTAGGAAGCCCCCACCCGTAAGGCAGGGCTGCAGCAAGCTCCTGCCTGCCTGCCTGGGCATCCCAGGGAAAGGCAGGGCTTCCTCTGCGATGCTGCTTGGTTGTAGGGCTTCCCCCTGCTCCTGCCTCCCTGCCAAATGCCTCTCCCTGTGGAACCTAAAGCCTGTGTTATCACCAACCATATGTGTGGGATGAGTTAGGACAGGGTCTGCCACAGCCACAGTGCTGCCCATTGCTGAAAGGGAAAATTCACACGTTGCTCATATGGCTGGTCTTTCTCCTGGACAGCTCTTCGAGGTTATACCCCAGATTAATCCTCAATTTAAGCTCCCATCTCTGAGAACAGGCCTGCTGCCCAAGGATGGAGAGAGAGAATTTCACCACTGAAGGAAAGAGAGGTTTATTGACACTTGTCTCATTTAGTGAGGGGAAGGGCCTGGGTTACATTTTCTAGGCATGTAGGTATAAACCCAATCTCATGTTACATCCATTGGAAGCAGGATTTTACCCTGCTGAGACAGTAAAACCAAAACACAGGTCAGCTTGGATGTTTTGCTTCAGTAAGGGATTTTAAGTCCTTCCCCTTTAAAAAAGCTGCATTTTTTCTAAAGCTCAAGGACTTGTTACAAATGGAAATATCTGTGCTACGCCTGTACTAGAAAGCAGATTCCAGGAAAGAAAAATCCACTCCCAAACTGTAGGAATGGCCCCACAAGGAAAAGTTTCAATCCAAACCCAAACCCTTGCATGCTCCAGGAGAGGACGTGCTTTCCCTGGGAGGGGAGGACAGGGCTGAGCCCCTGCCCCTGCCAAGGTTAGGCAAGACCAGAAGTGAGGAAGCAGAGATAAAAGCTGGAGCACAGGGAGGGAAGGTCATTGGGGGTGCTCGGTAAGCCTGTAGTGAGGGAGCTTGTGTGGCCTACAGGTATTTCAGGTATTTCCAGGTGAGGCAATGCAGTTGTCATCTCTTGGGCTGTGTGGAGAGGGTGCGTGTTGCACCACACCTATGAAGGGTCCTGGGTCCCATAGTGCTGCAGGGTCTGGGTGTAGCTGGGGCAGCACGGGGAGCAGGGAGCTTGGGAACTCAGTTGCATCCCCTGCATAGCCATAAACCAGGGATCCAGGCAATTTAGGCTGGGCACACCCCGCTGACGGTTAAATATCCGCAGCCCCTCCTGAACTGAGCAGGTGGCTGTCTTTTTGCAGGATGCATGAGTAGGCAGGGCTGCAGGCATCTCACTCACCTGGCAGGGTTGCTGCTGCTCACCCAGCGCTCTGCGAGTGGAGACCCGCAGGTCTGTCCATAGGCATGTCCTATCATCCCACGACACATGGAATAATTAATGAACTTCGAGCTAAAAAGTTGGCACAGCCTGCAGACAAATGTGGTTTTTCAGTCGTTATCCTGTTTGCGCTTGGATGCAAGCCAAAGTGTATAAACCTTCCCGGGGACGTTAATTGGCTTCTTACTGCCTGTCCCTCAAAATGGTGGGAGGTGTAGGACTGATGCTGTTTGGCTTTTCATAGGTTTGCTCAGTATCCTAATCTCATATGAAAATTATCTGGCATGAGTTCTGCAAGTCAGAATGGCAAAAGTATAATTAATTCCCTGTGTGAAGTGAATACAGCCAATTTTCCACAGCGTCAGCTTGAACATCAACAAGTCATGGAAGTAATATGCAAAAAGCACACAAAATTTGCATACAGACAGCAGACATTCTGAATTTTTATGCTGCAGAGGTGCTTTATATGCCACTGGATAAAAATGTCAATACGAATCTGAAGTGCTCTTCATTCCCTGTATGTATTCAGCTGAAAGTCTGGGAAAGCCTATGAAGACAGCTTCCTCTTCTGACCAGTAAGCATCTCCATACAAGGAATTTATTGAGAACGTATGCTCATGTGATACTTTTTTCTAGCCACTACCATTTTGCAGACAGGTGTCCCCCAGATACCTCATCATACGATGGAAATTATTTTTCTCTAACCAGAGTTAGGGATTTAAAGGTAAAGCAATTCTGAAGCCCAAGCCCAGCCCTTCCACTGCTTAAGGCTTTCTCTCCTTACAGCATAGTCTGTGTGCTTATGTGTCGTCTTCCTTCCACTTTGTGTTTGCTCCTGCCTTGCTGGTCAACGGTTGGGCCCCTGGACCATTAGAAATTCATTTGCACAATCTGCACCTGACTTAACAAACTCCAACATCTTCAACAGAGGTCTTCATTCCTCTTTGATCTTCCCAAAACACATTGCAGTCACCACAGTTTGGACAACCTGGAGACCTGCTGGAGTATCTGGAAGCCAGCTCAAATGGTCCCTGTGGGCTAATCCTGACCCTCCAGCCACTGGTTGCTCTGCATGGCTGATGACTTGGAGAGGCTAAGTCGCCAAAGGAAAACCTGAGCTGTTGATGCACCAGGGAAGCCATGCTGCATTGCTTCTCATAATGAGTGGTGTTGAAAACCACCGTTCAAGTCTCCGTCCCATTGTTTTGCTACAACTGATTTGCAAAGCAAGAAAGAAAAGTGACTTATGCTCAGATAGTGTCAAATACAATTTATTAACTGGGCCCCAGTGAGTATCCAGAACAGATGTTACAGATATACGTCTCACCTCTCTGAAACTTTCTTGACACTTCCTGTTACATTTTGGGACAGTGGTGAAATTAAGTATTAGCACTGATGTCACACAGCCAGCATGTGCAAACAGTGAACTGAGATGTATCATCCTTTTTTTTTTTTTTACCGCTATACTTACAATAATAACTAGGTAGCGCAGGTGTAGGATATATATTGACAAATGTGAATTCTTGGGTGCAGCTACCCCACTATGTATTACAATGACAGCATTGGTGTTTGCAATGTCGTTCTCTGTGACACTGCAAACCAACAATTTCGAACTACAAGAACTAATAAAGAGGCCATGTATTCACAAATGATTTTCCTTTCTTCTACCTGCATATAGCCTCATAAGTGGGAATAACAGAGGGAGAAAATCCATCTTCTTCCATCACTCATTTCTACGTTACACTTCACACATCCCACCATCAAAAGGACCACTCCTTACACCTCTCCTTTCTGAACAGCTCTTAGCGAAAGGCCACAATAGCTCCTTGTGTATGTAGAATATAGCAGAAATATTAAACCAAAGATCAAAGGCAGTTCTGTTTCTCAGATAATTTCCTTGACCCCCTAAACTGGCTAGGTGCAGAATGAATAAGAAGGACCAGACTCTGCCATCAATTACACGGAGTTAAATCCAGAGTGGGCTGTTGTAAATCAAGTTACTTTAGAGTTGCACAGTGTAACTGGGAGCAGATTTGGGACCTGAGTCTGCAGGCCAAAGAACAGACCGCAAAAGGAAAATCCCATCTCTTT
>NW_010422904.1:131465-132343 GCF_000710305.1 Buceros rhinoceros silvestris
CCCTCTGCATTTCACCTAAACTCTCCAGCTCTTCACATAAGCAGCCATATCTGTCTGCTTAGAAAAGCACACTAGCCTAAGGACTTCCTAAGCTTCCCAGACACAGCAATCTCACCTTCAAGCAGAGCCAAATGGATCACAGATAAATGAGTATTTTATTTAATGAATGTGCAACATGCATCCCAAAAGGACTAATCAACATCTAATTCTTATCAGCGGCTATAAAAGGTGGAGGGGAAAGATTTAAACTGGCTGAGTGCAAAGCTTACTGGAGGAGAAATAAAACCAAAATAATTAAGTGTTGAGTAAAAGGTGTCTGGAAGCACATTTATACAATAAATTCTGTCTCTTCTCTTTCTTTTCCCGTTACATGATGCTTCTCCCCCTCACACAAGTTTAATGCTTTAATCTAGCTAAATATTTGCAAATTGGCACCACATTGGATTGAGACAATAGAGGGGAATAAGCAAAGTGATGCAAGTCATGATATACTTAATACGGCAATAGTGTTTTACATGATTAAAGGGGATTTTCTAGGCAATGAGACAAATCCAGTGCCAGCTTTATGGAGCAAACCTCACAGGTGCTTCACCCATTAAGATGTGGTACTGCAAACAACAGAGATTATCTCCTTTTCCAAACGATCACCATCCACACTGTTTCTTTTATTACACATTTTCCCACTCTAGTGTTCGCTTTTGAGAGATGAGACATGTTGGCTGTGGGGACCTGGGTGAGCCAATGGCTTCAGCAGTCATTGAAGCAGAAATACGAGCCTGATCGCAGCACCAGAGAAATGATGCATCTGCAACACAGCTCTTGAGAGTAACACTACCAACCAGGATGTGAGAAGGAAGCGCGGAAACAAACCGAAACTC
>NW_010422904.1:132423-144178 GCF_000710305.1 Buceros rhinoceros silvestris
AAGAGCGGAAACAAAAGGCAACCCCAAGCGCTTCCATCACAGGGCTTTTATGGGCCACGTGTCCTGAAAACCTTCACTCTGTCCACCCATTGAGACTAAGCTGGTTGTAAACACCATATTGTGCTATCTTTTTGCCACCTTGATTGTTAATTAATCAGAAACAGAAGCGGCTGGGTGAGAAGTACAAAGTGTCAGGGGAAAATGGACAGGAACCTGCGCAGCAACTGTTGTCCTCACTGTGTAAACAACCCTCTGAAGTCAATAGACTGGACTGCAAAGCAAATGGGGGCTTGTGTTAAACCAGGACCCTAGGATCTAGCACTCGCCAACCCCACCTTCTTACTCTGTTTTTAACAGAAATTACAACTGTCAGCACTGCAAAGAGCCCCAGCAGACCCAGGGCGAAGTGAAGTACAGTAAAGTGATGCAAAGGATCCATAAGTAAGATGCTGTGACATGTCAATTCACTTTGAACTGTCTCAGATCGATGAGGAACTGGGGCTGCTTCCTGCACAGCCAGCCCTGGTTCATACCAGAAAGCTTTACCAGCTAACACAGCCCCCTGTCAGAACAACCTGGTCCCAATTAGGACTGATCTGCTGCACTTTGAAGGGGTTTAGTGACTGCTTTAACTGACCCTTCAGATGAAGAACTCAAAAAATCTGGACTGTATCCCAGACAATAAAGGTGCTTATCACGGCACCCCTCTGTCATCAGGCTTGCCAAGTGCCTCCTGTCAGTTTCGCATCATTATTTTGATGTTGCTGCTCCCAAAAGCATTGAATGTAACAGTTGATTCTCTAAATCCACAGGGGTAAAATGCCTGATCTTCTCCACTGGCTGCGCCTTGCACCCTGGCAGTAAGTTCCCAATGTGACCAGAGGGAGTATCACCTCTTTAAAAACTAGGTTACAGTCCAATCTCCTTGCTTCTTTTGCGTTTTCCTCCTAAAAGTAGCAGTTATAATAAAATCATATTCCATTTTTTCCCAGCCTGGAGTAACAGTATATCAAGTGTCCCCATTGCCTAAATTCAAGCAACAGCAGATGTTCATGGCTAAAAGACTGGGATCGCAAACTCACAAACCCCACAAGTGCCTTCCACACCCGAATTTATTATGGGAACACTTTGAACGTCATTTTGACAAAATTGACTGAGTTTCCCTTCTAACCAGGCAAATGACACATTCTGCACAAATTATCAAAAAAAAAAAAATCAAAATCAGTTTTAAGTTATACTTTAAAGAACGACATGGAGACCCCTTTCTCACAGACGCTGGCAGGAGAATATTATTTTGTGCTGCTGCTCTGTCTCCTCCTACCTCAGGCACCTCAGGCATTTGTGCCCTCCAAGCAAAATGCTGCTGAGGATTTGTGCAATCAGACCTGTTTTGCCACTAGACCAGCGATCAGCAAGCCTGTTAAACAATTCCTGGTGAGCTACCCACCAAAATGGCCAAAAACTTGTGTCACATATGAAAATATTGGCCTAGAATAGTGAAGCCCTAAAGTACTCCAGTACAATAGGAGGTTTCCACAATCTATATCCTCCAGGCGGAAAGGATGATGCAGAAAGCAGTTGCTCGACATTCAGCTTTGGTAAGATCACAGATCTGGAGACAAATTTGGATCAGAAGAACCCCTGGGCAGTTTCCCCTTCCCAGTGCTTACCGCTCTCACAACTAAGTCTCTTTCCCATATGTTGACATGGAGGGTAGATGATACAATATAGAGTAATATAATGGACCACACAGACAGTATGGTCTCTTGGGACAGTGCCAGTCTGCCTTCTCTGAAGGGAAAACCTTCTGGAAAGCTGCTGAGGTTGTAAAGGGTGAAAGCAAACTTGGGGGTAACAGGGTCCCATGGACATGATACGGCTGGATTCCAGAAAGCTGACATGGGCAGCTGTGTGGGCAGACAGCATCAGCGAGGGAGAAGGCAAATTCACAAATAACAGCTCCATGCAGATACTGAAAGGACTAGGCAGAGATTAACCCACCAATGTCTGTCTCATACAACTGCAGGTCTGAGTCAGATCCTAGAGAAATGATTGATTTAAACTTTTAAAACCTGAGGTTTCTCACTACTTTGCATATTATGCTTGAATCCCTGCATATCTTCTTGTGTGTCAGTGGCTCAGGTTTTGGCCTTCTTCTGGGTTACACAGCCTAGATAAACATACGTGCTGCTGAAACTGTTTCCAGGAACTCCTTCCTCTCACCGCAACCTCTTATCTCCCAGAGAAGATTGTCAGAGGGTACTTCAAAGCCCTTTGAAAACAGCCAGGGCTCTGCCTGTAGCCCAGCAGATACAGGCATCCTCACTCAGAGAAGTCAACCGCCGCCCTGCATGCAGGCGTTCCTTGCCACCTTATCACCATTGCAGCAACAAGTGAGACTTTACTCCCTCGCTATCGCCACCCAATCTCCAGTCTTTGCTCTGCAATACGCTGCCTGTCTTCTTCCCAGATTCACCCAGGTGGGTTGTGGCGGATTACAAGAATGAGGGGAAAGAAAAAGGAGTGGGTTTGCTCAGCCCTGAGTAAGAGGGAAGTCTGAAGCCTGCTGAGCTTGTAATTAAAAGTGGAAAGTCCGTGACAGAGCTCAAAAGATGGAAGAATGGGATACAGAGAGCAGAAAAATGCTGAGCACCAGGCAATGAGCCATTCTGAATTAAAAATAAATGAGAAAATTGCCTATAGAGAGGGGAACACAGTGGGAGACGCAGCCCTGGAAACTGAAGATGACTGGGGGTGCTATTGTTTGAGCACTGCCCTTAGATAAATCTTGTTCAGCATTTCTCCACCAAGAGACTATGAGGTGTAGTGAGGCAGAGGAAAATGGTGCAGCTGTTTCATGGTGTTACTACACCCACTGAACCACAGAAGACCAAGTGCCTGCCAGGGCAAACGATAGGACGCCGTGCAGCAGCTCTCACTCCATCAGCAACTTGACAATTGAAACGCAAATCATAGAAGTCACATTTCTACCTGGAATTTATTTTCTGCCATTATTAACAAGTAGCATTACCAGAGAGGCAATCATCAGCGACATAGGGGAGGTGGCCACAGAGGGCCTATGGCACACACACAGCCAGGGACATCCCACCGTGATAGGAAAAGTAGCAGCTGTCTGAACAAGGAACCTGCTTTAACTCATGTCATATTTATCCCATCCATACTAACCTCATTAGGCCACTGCTGCTAAAATTACCATCCCAGAGAGAAGGATTTTAAAAAGATGTTTGGAGTTAACCAAATAAATTCTGGAACAGGAGTCAGAAATACCAGATAGGTACATGGGGAGATTGGTGATGACAACGTACTTTTCAGAAAGGGTGAACAAAGTAATTTGCAAGAGATGTTGGGTTGGGATTGCATAAGCCAAGTGATTAAGCCTGTCCTGTGATGAACAATAACCAAAGGACCCCTGCGTGAGTCTGTGAGGCACACTCTGCAGCTAGCTCCTTTGCATAATTAACTCCTATGCACAGTAATGTAAGGCTTGAATTTACAGAGGACTCAAAGTAGGTGCACTGGACCCAGGGGACCACCTAGAGCAGCAAACTTCTGAGAAGCAGCAGAGGATCAATATTCATCCCTCCCAGTGAAATTAGCGGGAAAGAGCCATGTAGAGGCAATGTCATTACAAGTGCACCTGCAACTCCAGATGCTTAACAGGCACCCCTTCTTGAGTCTTTTTCAGGCTACATAAAGATTTACAGGTCTGCAATTCTGCTGACTTTGCGAAATGATTCCTCTTTTGCCTCCAAATTATAAGATCAGGATCCAACCTAAGTGCACAGATGCCTGGGAACACTCTTGCACCCACCACTAGCATCTGAACAGGTGTCTGCTGCAGGTCTCCTTGCTCTGTGCTGGAGCCAGAGGAATTCCTCAAGGGATTGGTGCAGTCTCCTGCAGGTCGGCAGGTCTGCTCCTCACACTTCCTCCTCTACACACATTTCCCTTGCTGATTTTAAAAACTGAGGCTGAATTAGTCCAAGCTGGGGCTTTATGCCTTTTTTCATCGACATCACTGATTTATCCATCCTGTTAAAACGTAGTGGGGAAATAAATCAGTAACACTGAAGGATACTCTGCCTCAGATGGTAAATTTCACTGAATCACACAACTGCTTGTTTCCCAGGTTATACCACAGAGGACAGCACTGAATGCGTAATGAGCAACCCTCATCACATCACAGTTTCTCACAGGCTGCCAGCAACGTGGGAAGGTAAAGCTTCACAAGGTCCTATTGGATATTGGGGTCCTGCTGCTGGCCTGAATCCCATCCTGTTCTTTCAAAAACACTAAATGCATTAGGATGGTTGTACTGGTTGATGCCAAAAGTCCACCTCATCCCACATCCTGTCCCTAGCTAGTGCAGATGCTTGGCAAGAGTGTAAGAACCAAGCAAACACAGATTTTTCCCTCTAGTATTCAGTGATATTCCTCCTAATTTCCAGCTCTCCACAGCTTTGAGACTTCCTAAAGAAAAGTTTTGTACCTAACATCCCTCCTTAGTGCTGTTTGTTTTCCCATGCATTTTTCTAATAGGGCTTTTAATCTGCTTATGCCTAAAGTAGGTAAAAGTAGTTTCTATCACTCCCCATGAGTCCCTTTGCCAGTTCTTCTGAGGGTTATAATGTCTTTCCTGAGTAACTCCCCTCTCCCTTTTTCCCCTCTCGCCACCTTGCTGCGTGCCAAGCCAACACTGAAGGCAGAAGCTGACCCAGGTCTCTTCTGAGCATGCCAATTGCCTACTAGAGCTCAGAAAGGTCGCTCAATTGTAAAGGCACTCACATGCTTCAGCGAGGTTCAGTGTTTAAGCATAATACATAAAAAAATATTAAGTCAGCTGCATGAGGTCATACAAAAAGGTCATCTCCTGCAGCAGTCTCTCCCTCTCTGCGATCAGTAATTGATGTCTAGGAACAAAATAAAAAGCAAAGTAAGAGTGTGGTGAAGTTTCCTCAGAGACATACTCTCCCAAAACAGACACACTTGTCAATGTCTCAGCTCTAGTCCACCCTCAGTCATACGCTAGAGGTATGTCTGGTACACAAAATACACGGGGAAAAACGGTGAAGTGACATTTTTTCCATGGGAAAAAAAAAAAAGTTTTCCTAGAGCACTTTAATTTGATATAAAAGAAAACAAAACCCTCTCTTCGGAACTTCCATCACAAAGTGACAGCGATTTCAGCATTCCTGGAAAACCTTATGTAGAGCGGGTCCACCTCAGTACTCTCTTATCACCCTCAGCTGCCAGCCCATCCAGTAACTGAAGCAGGGCAGCTGAAGGAGCCTTTTGATTACAGCAGCACATACGTGCACAGTTACCCTGGCATAAAGGATGACCTGAACTGCCTTAGCCCTGTCCAGATGTCTGGATGCCTACAACTTCCCACCTCAGCAGAAAGGCAACACCCCACAGGTAGCAGAGGAATTTTTGCAACTGGGATTTGGCAACAGCAGGTTCTGGGCTCTCAGCTAGCGCAGACCCTTCTCCCGCAGTCAGCTCGTAAAGAATGACTCAATCTCCAGAAAGCATACTTTGACTTCAGCACACAAACCCAGTGGAAATGATTTTTCAAAGGCATGAGCAGAGGCAGTGATGATTCAACACCAGGTACTCACCAGAGAGGATCCTGCTGGTGGGCACTCGGGCTGTGCTGCCGGCACGACCAGGTGAACAAGCCTCCCAGCAGTCCCTGACTTGTCAGTTAACAACGGAGAAAAGCAGCCTAGACTTTGTTTTAGTGAGGAAGCAACCATGGGAAACACAAACAGCACACCAAACTCCTTCCTTTACTTCGTGCAGGTTGCATGCGTTTTGACAGTAGATAATACGACCTTGTGACCCGGGAGACAGGCAGCATGGGAGGGCATCCCAGTGTGCCACCCCAGTGCACCTGCTCCACCCAGCTCCCAGAAAAACAAACACAATGGTGACCATTTACACACCATGGTCCAGAGTGAAGCTCCTTCTCTGGAGTGTTTTCATAGCTCCACTGGCTCTGCGGGGATACCCAGGTTTCTAGATGATGCTCCCCACTTGGCTAACGCAGTCCCAGAACAGCAGTCACAGCACCAAAGGGTGGAAAGCCGCTGTGCCATGGACAACCAGAGGCCAAGCATGAACAACCTCAAGGCTCATATTCCTCAGCCTTAGCACAAAGGACAGACTAAGGGAGGGGATGACAAGACCCTTGGTGCCAAGCCGGAATGGCCTCTGCTCTTCCAAAAAATACCCTCTGGCTCCCCCAGGGCATGCGTGGTGCAACACAAGTGAAACGCCATTCCATGCCACCACCAGTCTCGATGTCACTTCAGCTGCCCCTGGCCGGGCTGTGTTTCTCCTACCACTCACCCCACTTTCAGAGGCCAGGCACAACGAAACTGCCCAAGCCTCATGTCTTGCAGGGCCACAGCAAGAGGCTGCTCTGCAGCGAGGGAGGCAGGAAGCCTGCCATCGCACCCTTCCCACCCAGCCCAGACCCCTGGGAACAGAGCAGCACAGGGGAAAGTCTGCATTTTTTAACTACAAGCCTTTTCCCTGGGCACCAGGAGAACAGCCCTGTGCTGGCAGTGCAGCTGCCTCCTTCCTGCTGGGTATCGGTGCAGTGCACAGCCAGGGACTGCCCTCCAGCCTCCTGGAGCGGGCAGCAGAGGCAGACGCATACACAGGTTCAGAATTTATTTCCAAATACCTCATTTATGTCATTCTCACATGAAATATTTCTTTCGGAATATAGCCTACACTTAGAAAACAGAAGAGATTTTTTCTTAAGGCACATCAGATTATGGACTACATAGAGACATCTCCCTCTCACTTGCGCTCATAAAATACTGGTGATTTTAAAAGTATTGTTTCTAAAACCTAGACCCTGTGTAGAGCAGTATTCGTAAAGTTATTAGACCTCAGTTTACACACACCTAGTAAAGGGCTATAACAAGTTGTATATACATCACATTTTCAGAAACAGTCACAGCTGGCTACATTTAAGAGCAAAGTTACTCCAGATTATGGAACAGGCTGCTTATAAAATATAACCTACTGCTTCCAGTATGGCGTCATACAAAGCAGTATGATTTTGCAGAAGAAATTTTGTTATTTTTGCAAATGGAAGCTGCTCAGATTGAAGCCTGTCTCTTCCCCAAATCCACAATTTTGATCAACTGAGACCATTTTACAGAGAAGCAAAGCATCATGAGAAATGTGGCAGTACGTTCTTCTCCAAGGTGACGGTATGACTGCGTACCTGAAATCCTGTCAAAGCACTCGAGTCAGAAATATAAAGGCTCAGATGTTAACTTCATGACCAGTAAACATTAAACTATTACCAACCAGATGCAATCAAGTTAAATGCATCCAGCTTCTGTGCTATGAAAACTGTTTTTCCAGTCTGTTTCAGTGCAGAAGCCAACACATTTTTATTGAATCAGACCCTAGGTAAAGATTTCCATCCCATTCTCAAGTTTTCAGTGATGGAATATTATCCATTCCACGTTCATTTCACTGTAGTGAAGGAAAAAATACTGCCTGAGGAGCCTATGCCAATACAGCCCAGAATCCATTTACATAGTGTCATTTTCTTTAATGGGTCAGGAAGTAAACTGTGGTCAGCTTTATCAACTCAGATGGCTTCCACAGTTGGTCTTTGTATCAGGCATTGATTCATGCCTGATGAAAAAGAGGTTCTGGCTTTCTGTCACTACAGTTTAGCTTAAGACTATGAAAAAGGTCACTTCAAGGCTATGGCCAAAAGAAAACAAAAATCTAAAAAAATATAACCTGATCTTGAAATATCTAGGGGAAAAAAAAAAGTAGTCAGGGCCATAAAAAGGCAGACAGACAGCACAAACTAAATGTTCTCTGCAGAATAAGTTAAAATGCTCATTCTTGCAGAGTCCCATTATCCCTCAGGTCTCTCAAACTTGCCAGGCTGGAACTAGTCTTAGTTTAGTAGGAACCAGATATATTCAAAGAACAGATCACACTCAACTCTGCACTACGTTGATCACTCAGCCACATTTTAGGCACATTTCAGTTAATCTGTTGGTCTGATCAGGGGTGGGAGGGTGGGGTGGGGGTGGGAATCACTTAAAATTTCCAGGGTGGCCTCAGTCCATTTCACAACGATGAGCTTGGACGAGCCTCAGCCACAAGCGACTGTTGCCTTTAGAAGGGCAACACCAACCTGGTTGAAACCAGCATCCTGAAAAGGACACAGCAGCCTCAGTTTCTAGAGTACATTTTGTTATAAATCTTGATCTGCCTGATTCGTTATTTGTTTAGCAGCCTTAAAAGGTAAGGAGAAGCATCCTGAAATACTTGGCTGTAGACTCTAAAACCAGATGCGGTTTGCATGGTGCTGCACAAATATTTGTTTCATCTCTTTAAAAATAAAATAATAAAAAAAACCCCAACACAACAGCATTTACATTCCTTTCTGATGAAATAGATGTACTGTGGTCATGCCTGCAAAAATACAGAGGAAATCGCCACTGCTCGAGGTAGCGAGTTAAAGCTTGGTCATATTCTCAGGCTTCCACTCAGCTTCCTGGGAAGGGCAGGGGAAGGGGGACAGAAAGGACTTTCTCAAAGTCCGGAGGTGATAAACAAGATGTCAGCTCCGTAAGGGATTAGGTTCCCTCACCACATGCTGAAGGTATACTCAGGACCTTCCCAACTACGGCATTTGCGTATAGATTACATCTCTCTTTTTAAAGCGACCCTAAGAGCCTTGGCTTGGGAAGACACAGAGAAGAGAGCAGGAGTGGGGTTTTAAAGCTACAAATTAGGAGGCTAGTTAGGAGGCACAGTGTTATTTTTCCCTTTGATCGTCCATGTACGGAGCTCTGTGTTTCCACCGCTGCTCGCATGTTCCTCCTGTGAGGCCCTGGAACCAAAGGCCTCTGGTGAGCTCCTCCCTGTCACGCACACCTTACAACACAAGAAGTCAAATCCTTTGGACAAATCCTTCTACCCTCACAGACACGTGGTGCTTTTCTTCCTTAATGAGAGGTTTTAGTCACAAAACTGGATGCCTGACCCAATTTATAGCAATTATTTAACTAAGAATCCTTCTGCCACCCTTGAAAGGGCAACCAAGATAACCAGTACCAACATATACACATACATAAAGATCTACACTATACACTCAGAACGACACAGAATGAGTTTTCAGCTAATATAGCCTCTATTTGATTTCCTCAGAGCAGCACTCAGGTCCTTGTAACCCCTATACAAAACAGCAATATTTTTTCCACCAGGATTTGGAGAGGTTTTTCATCTTGTCTGGAGTCCTACACTTGGATTTCTTTGGTTGCTGCTGGGTATCCGAGTACTGAATACCGGCCACGATGGCTGCATCAAAAACCTCCTTGAGGTTTTTCTGAGTCAAAGCAGAGCACTCAATGTAGGAGGTGGCTTTTATTTCCTCAGCACAGAGCTTCGCAGCCTCCTCCGAGACCGGCTTTTCTTTGCACTTGTCCAGCTCGATGAGAACTTTGACATCCTCACGGAGGTCCGACTGTGTCCCAACCAGGATAATGGGTGCCTTCGGGCAGTGGCATCGGATTTCAGGAACCCACTTCTCATTCACATTCTGGAAGGATGAAGGGCTCATCACACTGAAGCACAGCAAGAAGATGTCCGTGTTGGTGTAGCACAGAGGCCTGAGCTTGTCGAATTCATCCTGCATGAGACAAAAACTCATTAGTACCCAACAGAAAAAGCACATCAGTCACAGAGGATATCCTGATATGCTCCCAGCTCTAGCCTGCCACTGACCTTTGGGGAAGCTGAGGATCACCTACTGCTCTGCACTTTGATAGACACCCTGACATCAGCACCCAGACCACACAACACTAGGAGCAGAAGTCTTCCATACCCAGCCAGAGGTCTCACCCTGCAAGGCTGCTGGCCAGCAGGCACCCTGCCACTGTCAGGCATGCAGCACGAAGGTGGTGGCTCCCCCACATAGCTGAGATTTTCTGAACAAAGCCGCAGCTTGTTTCAAGTGCTTAAATATTTCCTTCACTCTTCGCACACAGGCCCTCTGCCCTATTTCCACAAAGGAGCACTGCTGCAGAAAGCAGGTTTATGGCAAACGAGCAACAAAGCCGAAAATCCAAGTATGGGAGAAAGAAGGTACTTTCTACAGGTTCACCTTTCACAGGGGTGAGTCACTGAGCTGCTCTGATGAGGAGTGCCTGCATACCTCAAAGCTCCTCCCCTGACACCCCTACCTACTGATACCACTACCTCAAGGCAGGGGCAACAGCAGCAAGGGTACCTTTCCCGGAATGGGCTTTTAAAACCGTGAGTACTTAACTACATCCTAGAGGATATAGGAATAATTTCCCTGCCATTGTGCCCAAGGATTTAAATCTGATGGCAGCAATAATGACTCACAAGCTGCAGAGTTAACATGCCAATGGCATACAGTAAGAGCTTTACCTTTCCCTCCCACCCATGCCACATCAAACAAACTGCAAACAGGGCTCCCAGCACAATCTTTTTTTTTCCTCCCCCCTCCCTTTCTCCTTCCTTTTAGGGCAAACTCCAGCAAAGCAAGGCCCTTTTTCAGCTTCAGGAACTAGCCACAAGAAAGTCAAACACCTCATGGCAACAAAAGTGTGCTGATCCTCAGCAAAGAATGCAGCAAGAAGCAAGGGTTAACTCCAGGCAGCCTGCTTTTATGCTGACAGCAGGATAAAAGCAGGGTAACACTAGCAGCCTGAACAGGTAGGATTTGCTTCAGCAGCACTGACATTTTAATTAAAACAGACGGTGTTCTCAAAAGCTCTGAATTTAAAGTGCAGAGAACACACACTGCTGAAAACATCTCTCTGGTACCAGCAGTTTACTGCTGAATTGCAAGTTCCACATTAATTTTAGAGATGTGAAATTTTGCTTTAAAGCCTCTGGAGGCCCAGGATGTAGTTTAAAGCCCCCTGGAAGCCTCTGAAGTCTTGTTCCACTCGAATGGATTTCTTCCAGCAGTATCTCTGAGACAGACAGCGATTTATAAAACACGAGTCAAGTCAGCAAGCTTCATTAGCTCTCTTGATTCTCAGATTAAGCCTCAGAGGAAACCAGGCTCTCACCACTTGGCTAGAGAGAAGCCCTGCATTTCCTGAGAGATGCTGCTCTGAAGGACAGGGTCATTTCCAGAAAGGCACCTTGCCACGTAATTGCCTCTTCTTGCTACCTGAGAAACCTCAAAAGGTCTCGATTCAATGGGTTTGAAAGCCAAACGCAGATCTTAAGGGTTTCGACCGAGATGAAACGCTGTCCTTTATATCCCAAGTACACTCCTGCAGTTTCAGTGGTATGTACATGACCTCCAGAGACACTACCACTTTTCGGGCTGGTGATGCTGAAATACAATTTCCCTCTGCTTAGAGTGCCATTTTTGGCTGCAGATTACAGCAGCAGTTTTACCAAAGTATCCAGATAGGTACCTTTTATTCAGGATGACTTCTGTCAGTTTAGATAATCCCTTCATTTTCAAGGCGGTGACTCTACTTATTCCAACTGCACTTGGGCAGCCAGAGCAAACATCTTAACCATTAAAAGTAACAAAAGCAAGAGGTGACTGGGCCTGCCCATTCCTTTCGCAGTTTGCGGCCACGTTTCCACAGGTGCTGCCTATCCACAGGCTGTCACCTGACAGCAATTTCTCCTGTGCATATGAACACACATAGCCAAGGCTGTTGTGGTACCACCCCATCT
The DNA here is from genome assembly GCF_000710305.1 of Buceros rhinoceros silvestris. Classification (NCBI taxonomy): domain Eukaryota; kingdom Metazoa; phylum Chordata; class Aves; order Bucerotiformes; family Bucerotidae; genus Buceros; species Buceros rhinoceros. Next base: position 144,172 of record NW_010422904.1, read on the forward strand.
CTTCAGC